>NC_056751.1:557623033-557665533 GCF_019279795.1 Protopterus annectens | reverse complement strand
CAGCAGCATTAAGAACAATAAGAAATGACTTGTTTGTGTCAGCACTGATATAGCTGAGCCATGAATGATTTCTTTACTTCATTATTTTCATCCGATTGTGTATATTTTGCTAAAAGTTATATTCCTGATAAAATATATGTCACATGTCCTGAAGATCAATTATTTTGTTTTCTAAAAGGTTAAGAGTAATGTTTTATCAGCCCCGACTCAATTTCAAGATGTTTCATTTCTGGCTTTTCACGATATCTGATATGTAATCCTTACTATTTAATATTTTATTATATAAAGGTATAGTACGTGACAACTGGAGACTGGCTAGTGTCAGCACCATACGACAGATCTTATGATGTTGTCAGTAATTATCACCCAGTTTGTCTAACTTCACTTTTGAGCAAGTGTTTTGAGAGGTGTGCTCTGTTGGATACTAAATGTAAAGTTACTACATCTCTTGAGCCAAGTCAACTTAGATTGCCCATTCGTTCCACATTATACGAGGTAGTGTTTTACATTTTCGGGATAGTAGATTGACAGCTATGTTTGTTCCCAGTGTTAAAGTGATGTACACAAAAAATATAGGCTGTAGTCATGACTAAATCAGCAAGCTGTAGAACAGTCATGAAAAGATTATTTTTTCACACTGTTTAAAAAGATGAATCTTTAGTCTTTTTACTGTGGACTTCCCCCCTGAAAAAAAAAATGTTCATCTGTGTTTTGTAACCTCTGGAGTGGTATAGTTTTGAGACTGTGTGCTCCCAGGGCTTGAGATATTTAGATAGTTTAGATTACTCATGCATTCACCTAGCCTCATATGATTAATCATAGCAAACCCAATTTAAACACATTTATGCAATTCAAGGCCAAGTGACTCAAATGTAGGTTTGCAGTTAAAACTGAACTGCATTTCTTACTAAAAAGTGCCAATAAAACAACAAACAAGCAAAATAAAATGATAAGTAAGTTAATTAATAAGCATATTTAAAAATCCATACCAAGTAATCTTAAATAAGAAATGTAACTTGCAGAAAGAAAAAAAATATATAATAAGTTTTCCTCCACAAACTGTGTGCAGCAAATACTACAAATGTACTTAAAAGAGCTAGACTACAGCAAGATATCAACAACAAATGGAGGAGGAGTGGGATATTTCAGCATGAACCCTGAAAACGACTTTATTAAAAACAAGTCAATAAGCTTTGGAACAGTTGCTTTTTCAAGTCAAAAACACTTAATAAGATACAGATCAATCAACAGAAATTATTTAAAGCTAAGATAATATGTGGAAACCGATTACACCTGTGTGCATGCTGGAGGTACCTACTTGTGCCTCACTGGTACACTAATTCCAGCATTTGTAGAAAATTTCTGTGCAACACACAACCCTGTGATGGATTATGGCTGCAGTCTGTGGCTTTTACTGCACAAACAATTTAAGTGGTTTGAAGAATGTAACATACTGCTTATACAGTTCCACTACATTAACTTTTATTTTTTGACGCAGAGTCAGTTAAAGCCATTGCAAAACACCGAGAAACTATGTAAACATCTTCCTCATTTTGTACTGCGAGTTATTCCCGAGTTCTCATTTATATCTGTTTCAGCCTTCTCCAACCATTATCTTAAAATGTCACATTTTGTTATTCTTTTCTTTTCCATGACACAGCTGGACAGAAAAACAACATACTTAAGAAGGTTTTCTGATAAACTTTGTTGATCTTCTAATGAGTTAAACAAGTTGGAAGCGCTTTTGCTTGGACTTGAGTTAAAGATTTTTATTTTTACAGTTTCTCATTTAATATATGCCAGCACTGAATAGAGTGATTGCCCTGGAGATTTTTTGCTTATTTATTTATTTAGTTAGTTAGTTATTATTTATGTAAGTACAAGTGTATGTTTGTTTATGTTTCTGTTTATACTTACATTTATACTTCTGTTTTTTAACCGGGAAACATCCAATGAGACCCTTTCCATCCACAGTCTGGCTATACATAAGAAACATTAGGTTATAGCACATTTATATCTTGAGTAACCTTACTAGAATAAACTTTACAGCATTTACTACCTTCTAAGCTAAAAAAAACACTACTATGATTTGAGCAAACACTGTTAATAACATAACTTTTATAAGGCCATTACAAGATCATACTTGGGTAGGGTCCCTAAGTATGATCTTGTAATGGCCTTATAAAAGTTATGTTATTAACAGTGTTTGCTCTAATCATAGCATTGTTGCAAGAACATTTAGAAAAATAGAGTCTGCCTGTCTTAAAATTAGGCAGCGGTAACTTTGTAAGCATTCAAAAGTAAGTGTAAAGATTATTTTCTCCCAAAAAATAAATGCCACTGATTCAAAGATATAAGCAAGACCAGTAAATACAATAATCATCATCCACAGTGACAAACATTGATTAATTGTTAAAGTGATTAAGATATGTAAGGCTGTTTTACTTGATGTAAACAGTGTGAGCCGTCTAGTCCAGAAATACTTTAGCTCATACATAGTTTCTAGGCAAGTAGTCCAGGAGACCATTTAGGAACCTAGGTTAAATTCACAATTGCCTAGAACACTATCTGGTACAAAGACATGCTCAGAGTCACACATCTAGCAAAGGGAGTCTGATGGAATCAAACAATGAACTACAGGAAGCAACTCATTAAAATCTCATAGCCCTAATCCTCTCTGCTAACTTCCAGACTTATAAAGACGTTTACTGCAATGTTTGAACCGGCAGCCGTAACAGGCTACCTACCTGTTGAGTCACTTATACTGCTCAAGACACATCTCTAAAATTGTAGATTTATGACATTGTAATTGTGAACATACAAATCTATAATGTTACATGAAATCAGAAGGTTATGCTCCTGTGTTTATACATTTTCTTTAGGTACTCCAGGTTCCCCCACCTTCCAAAGATATGTGATAGGTGGACTGGTAAATTCAAATTGTCCCTAGGTGTTTTAGTGGTGTGTATTTGTGTGATACAAAAGAAAGACCTGGCAATCTACTTCTGTTCCCTATTGGCCTAGTAAACTCTGTAGATGGAGGAAGTTGTTCAAGGGATCACTACAGGAGTCAAATGTGACTCAGCAGCACGGATGGATGGCTTATATTTAATGTAATAATCCAGGGTAGCTACTGCATCATCTTACGACATATGTAATTTACTCAACTATACTGTTTTTTCTTTTTAACAGGCTGTGGTGGTGCAGCGGTTAGCGTTGTCGCCTCACAGCAAGAGGTTCTCCTGTTCGATTCTCATCTGGAGCACCTTCTGTGTGGAGTCTGCATGTCCTCCCCGTGGTTGAGTGATATTAAAGATATGCAGGTAGGTGCAAGCATGAATGCATGTGCCTTCCTTGAAGGTTGGGTGTCAGGCTGGCAACTCGGCATTGTAAAAATCCACTGCCAATCATTAGCAGACCGGAGTTCCGCTGTGGTGACCCCTAACCGGGAAAAGCCTAAAGACATTACTTTTATACTGTTTTATCTTTTTCTGCATTATCTCTTTCTACATTATTCTTTGTGTAAACTTGTACTCTCTTTGTTTCACTCTTTGTTGAGTCTGGGTCTTGGCTGTAAAGGAGTTTATGGCCAGTCCACCTACCTAATCATTAAAAAAGCAAATGAAATAGACATAGTAGCATATTTTGCCTGACTTCTATAGCCATAAGAAGTAGCATTTCTAACCATCTGTTTGATAAATATCAAGCTTGCACATATTAGTCAGCCAATGCTAAGGAAGTCATAAGTGAAAAATATACATAGACTAATATATGCACTGAATCTGTAAACATGCTGATTGGTATATAAACAGTGAAACAGTACATATGGCTGTGAAATTATATATGCAGTGTGAAGTCATGGTATATACAGCATTGTGTTTGGGAATATGAGGCAAAATAAGAGAAAAAGTGATGTTGTGATGACATTACATGAGTGGAAACAGTAATAAAAAACAGAAAAAGTCAGTGGAAGGGACTAGTGAGAAAAATATCTCATAGGACAAACAGAGTAAGATCTCTGTGTTGTCAGCTGCACTATATATTTAATTAATGCTTAATCAGCAATACTATGTAATAGTGGAAACAGGTTTAAGGGACGTATCCCATATTTGTTCAGTAAGAGCAGAAAATGAGCTTTCCACTATCATGTGCATTTGGTATTTGAGTCAGTGATTTAGCCAGTTATGGCCAAACTGGCTCAGTAGCTCTGCTACTGTTTCAGGCATCTTGCTGTATATATTTATTTATTTTTATTTAAGTGGAACGTACTGCAAAGAAGGAGCAACATCACCTCTGGTTATCTCTTCAGTGACTGGAATGCCATCCTTGCAGCTGTACTTTGCAACCTGAGCTGGAGACAGCTGGGATGTCCCATAATACATCATTATAAGCTGGTAATATGTAAATCAGCTGAAAAGTGAGGCATTTCTAATGTTGTCATATGGAGTGACGAGTTAAACATAGCCTAACTTGACACTTCAGTACATTGATTCTTTGGATTTATTCTGATATGTTAGGTAGTCCTCAATGCCACAGTATTCCTGTTGTAGGTGGCAGATAAGCATTCAGCTATTCTGTCCTTGGTGGATGGCATAGTCCAAACACATCTGGGCTGCTTACTACAACCTCACACTACAGAAAATGGGATTTTTCATGTATCTCACTCAACATCTTTAGGATTTTCATTGTTTAGTTTTAGAGGCAGCATCAATCTTCGTAAAGAAAAGTTACATTGTAGCACCATACTTGTTACACCAGGACATGGCTTAGTGGTTAATCACTTTGTCTATGGTGTACACGGTCCTGGGATTGAGCCTTGCAGAGGCTGTTTGTTTGGGTTGGGAGGATGGCCTAATGGTTAAGGTGTTTGCCTTACAAACACAAGGTGCAGGGTTTGAGTCTCACAAGGGATAATTAGCAAGAGCTTAAAATGCCTCGCAAGGGCAGTTATCCTAGTACTAATCTGTGAACCTATATATGGGTATATTCTATAGTGTATGGTCATAATTCATTTAGCTGCTTTCTTTCTTGATATCTGGACTGCAGGGTAATCAGTCAAAAACAATCATCTTCCCACCAAATGATACGGCTATATGCATTAAAGATTTAGCTTTGACTCTTCCCTCTTCCTGGAGCATTGCAGCTTTACAGTACTTGGGAACTTATAAGCACATCTCAATCATAATACTGTTTTGCCAAATCTTAAATCAATATGGAAGACACTCTCTCTGGGTTCCCACATGTACCAACTTAAAATTATAAGTTTTGAGCAGGACTGCGGCTATCAGTATGACGTTTAGCCACATGCATTTCATTATTTTTTATCCCCTGGGTCAAGAAATAGTCAGAAGTTAGCACTGCAATTTGTTGGGGGAGGGGGTGGGGTAAAATGACACATGTATCTTTTTTTTTTTTTCAAATGAAAATTTTTTTTTTTATTTTCACAAATTTAAAAAGAAAACAAGCAAGTCATATGAGAAAGAAGTAATAGTAATATATCAAATGACCAAATACAAACAGTGTGTTGCCCACAAGGGAACAAAATATTTTATACAATTCTAGACATTACAGAATAATATTTGTCTTTTAGTAAAACATGAAGTTACGTGGACCCCTGTTAGGCATTTATTTGTTATTACATAGCTAGTGTAAAACATACCCTAAAATACTAATTACACTATTTACACACTGGTGCCACCTATAGGTTCCTAGTTGAATGAGATACAGTTTGCAAGTCTGACATGTTGGTTGGTAGTTGGTTCATGTGATTTTTAGTTAAAGATTTCGGATGCCCTGATTATGTTTACTTATTATGATAAAGTGTCTAGTAGTGATTTTCAATAATTCTGATAATATGCAAGTTTTTTTTTTACTTTTTGTAATAAGCTTGTTAGATAGTATGTATTTTGTGGCTAAATGTTTAAAGTCTCCCCATGAGATTTTAGACCTATCTGGCCAGTTTTTGGCTATGTAGAATTTTACAAGGGCACTTAGTGTTACTATATGTTTGTTTATATAAGCTAGATTCTCCGGGAATATTTGCAGAATAGCAGTTTCCCAAGACAAGGTAGTCTTTGTGTAACCTTTTTTCTCTAGCTTAGTTCTTAACAAGCACCATAATTTATATACGTTTTTGCAACTCCAAAATATATGAAGGGTGTCTGCTAGGGTATTAGGACAGTAGGGACAGTATGAGGAGGAGGTGGGGTTTATTCTATTTAGGAAGACAGGAGTGTGATATGCATTATTATTTATCATAATTTGAGTATATATCAGTTTTTTGAATGGGGTCAATCTTAAAGTTAGATCTACTGCTGATAGTTTTTGTTTTGGGGTGATGGTGCTATTCTTTTTATCCCAGTATTTCAAGTATAGGAGAGAGTCCTGATACTTAATTTTTGTTATTAATCTGTAGGTGTTGTACAGCATTTTGGTTCTGAGAAGTAGCATTTTTTGGATCATTAGGGATAAGGAAATATCATTTTCATCTATTGTAATATTTGTAGTTATTGAGTTTGCAAGGAGCATTATTTGTCTAATAATTATAATATAATTTTTACTGACTTTTAGGTTATTCCTAATGTTTTCCATCAAGAGTTTTTTTTTAGTTGGTAAAAATCCCAAATTGAGCAGTTTTTTATTTGGGGTATTTATCTAAATTGAGAATAGAGTTATTTAATCTTATATTTGGATTAAGATGGATTGGTTGTAGGAAAGTAGGGGAATCCTTGAGTTGTAGGGATGTTATTAGTTTCTGGAATATTAGACTTTTATTTATAATTATTGGGTGGATTTTGAATATCTTAAGGATCTTTTGATTCATAAATGGTACAGCTTTAGTATTTATATTTGTTGAAGTTAAGTGCTGAAAATATAATTTTATCCACAGTGGGTGGCATTCTTTATTAGATGGGTCATGGTTTGCTATTTGGATAATGGGACTGGCGTTTATGATTTCGTAATTAAGTTGGAAGTCTGACAAACCAAGCCCCATTTTTTCTTTAGGTAGTGTTAATCTACAATAGTTTATTCTGGTACATTTAGAATGCCATTTGAATTTTGCTAGCATAGTTTTCATTTTCTTAAAAAAGTTAGCCGATATGTTAATGCTAACCGCATTTAGATGGTATAGGATTTTTGGTAGGATATTCATTTTAATAATTGCTGCTTTGGATAATAGAGATAACTTTAAGTTGTTCCATCTGTTTATATCATCTTTAATATTTGATCATGTTTTATAGAGGTTATTTTAAGTATGTCTGCTTGTGAGTGGCTAAAATGAATACCTAGGTATTTTAAAGAATAGTTTACCTTGATTCTTATTTCTGGAAAGTAAAATTCCTTATGGCCAATGGGATTCAATGGGAAGATGAGAGATTTGTTCAGATTTATAGCATATTTTGATATTACAGATTATTTATCTATGGAGTCCAGGATCTACCATAAATCAGTGTTAGGGAGTTCAAAGTATAAGTTTAGGTCATCAACGAATGCTGTGAATTTAATTTGGACTTTGGAGATTTGCATGAGATGATGGTAAATTCTTTGGCTTATTTGGAGTAATAATGTTTCAATGTATACGTTGAACAGATATAGGGAGAGTGGGCAGCCTTCCCTTTTCCCTTTAATAATTTTTATTGGTTTTGATTGTTTTTTGTTAATATGGAGTGTCGTAGCTGCATTATTATAAAGGGTTTTGACCATATTTATATATTCATGAGGAATGTTAAACTGCTGTAATATTTTAAAAAGAAAGCTAAGATTCACTCTGTCGAAAGCTTTGGATGCATCTACCGATTAGGCATATCTAGGGCATCTGTCCTTTTCCAAAAGATGAATTAAGGTGTCAATGGTGAGAGTGTTATCCCACACCTGCCTGTGAGTCATAAAGCTCAATTGTTCTGAGGATATAATATAAGGTAAAGTTTCTTTGATTCTGAAAGATAAAACAGTTGATAATAATGTAGTATCTATATTTATGAGCGCTACTGGTCTGTAGTTATTGGGGTTTGATATATCTGAATTTGGTTTTACTATAAAGATGGTCTTTGAATTATTTATGTACAGGTCGGAGATACCAAACTCTATTATGTAGTTATACACTCTTAACAGGACAGATGCAATTTGCTGCTTAAATTTCTGAGAGAACTCTGCCACAAAACCATCAGGGCCTCGTGCCTTGCCTGGCTTCAACTTATCAATCGCTAATTTACTTTCTTCTACTATTAATAGGGCTTTAAAATTATTTATTTGTGCTTCATTTAGGAGAGGAAATTTTAAATCTTTAGTAAATTGTTGATAGAACAAATCTTGGAAATGATCATGTGGGCCATACAGGTCTCGATAAATCTCTTCGAAACCCTGTATGACATCTACATCTAAATATAGAGTTTTATTTTTGTATTTAATTTCCCTTATTTTGGATGGGACATGTTTTAGATTAATGATTCTTGCTAACATTTTTGAGGGAAAATGACACATGTACTTTGAAAGCCAGTAGGATCATGTAAAGCAACAAGAAGACTGGGTTTCTTAGACTAAAAAAGTATTACAAGAGCTATGATGGTCATTTTTTCACTACACATAAAATCAAAATTAGATAGAAAGAAGAAGGCAATGGTTGTTGGGGTATTAATCCTTAATGAAAGTTGATTGGCAGTACATGTTTAATGATTGAAAAGTTTTACAACTTTTTGAAGGCAAAAAAAACTCATTAGTTTTTGCAAGCACGGAGGTCTGATAAATTTATGTTAACTGATGTGTAACAAAATCAATGCCCGCTTCTTTGGAGATCATTAATAATAGCCCGCAAGATGACTACAAAGAATTGGAAAAAATGAGGATATGTTTTTATTTACAAAATATAAATACTAACATTGCTATATGTGAAAAATAAATTGACTTTTAAGATGCAAATCAACAAAATAACCGCAGAATTTAAAAGCTACATAAAATTAAATTTATAAACAGAAAAATATTAATGTCTGTTCTATGATCGATTTATACTGTTCGTCTACTTAACGAATCTTAAGAGAGGTATATAGTAATAATTGATGTAGACACTTTTTAAAATAGTTTTCATTTGTTTTAATTTGTTTTTCCATATAAAATAAAAAAAATCAATGATAATAATAATAGTAATAAAAAAGACTATGTTCACAGACTTTACTCTACAGACTTTCTTAGGGGAGGCTCAAATGTTGGATGTACCTTTCATATGAGGAATAATGTGGTAGACAAGCTCAATTCCATTTCATTTCTAAGACCAATAAACTATTAAAACCAGGTCTATGTTTACTGATCGAATGGCACATTCTTCGAATGGCCATTCATTGTACATATACCATCGAAATTTCCATTCATCGAAAGGCCATATGATTGTAAATAATTTTATTGAACGATCCTAGTAGGCCAACATAAAATGGAACATAGTACATACTTATCTATATGGTAGGGATAAGGAAATATGCCCTTTCCCCACTGTAGTGCAATCTAGGAAATCTGCCCTTTTCCCAATGTAGTGCAATCTAAGAAATCTTCTCTTTCCCCACTGTAGTGCAATCTAGGAGTTGTTATATATACTTAGCGGGGGGCACAGCCCCCCACCACATAAGGAGGGGCTGGTGCTCATTGAATCCTCCTCATCTGGGGGACTGCACCCCCACACCCCTTGCTAATTATATATACCAACTCTGAGATTGCTGTACACTGGGGAAATGGCATATTTCCTTATCCCTGCCATACCAATAAGTATGTGCTACATTCCGTTTTCTTTATGTTGGCCAGCTATGATCATTGAATGAGATTATTTATGATAATATGGCCTTACAATGAACAGAAGTTTTGATGGTATGTTTATGATAAATGGAAGTTTGACGAACATGCTGTTTGATCAGTAAATATAAACCCATTAAAACCTATATGCCACACTAAAGTTACTAGGAAGAAGTTGATAGCCCCACTTCCTTAAATCCTTATATTCTGTGATAGGAGCACCTAAATCCTGTTGACTGAGAATAAAAAAAGATATCTTTTAGAATTTCCGGCCAGATGGACTAAGTCTCTTGTAAACATATTCCAGGTGATGGATAATCACATGACAAATCTTGCTTCATTTGCCAATTTACAAGAGAAGTATGAACCTCCTGGGTCTATATTAGATCAGCGAACGCTTAAAAAAGCGAACTCTGATTGATTGAACTTATGTAAGCGAAAGCTTAAAATATCGAAGCAACAGAAACCCAAATTTTTTCCTAGGGAACGAATTACGTTGTCCGTTTCTGTTGCTTCAGTATTTTCAGTGCTGTGGTGGAAAGTTATGGGTTGGGTTCAGGTAAGTGTGCGATTGTGTGGATGTGAGTGTTAGGGCAGGTTAGGTGAGTTAGGGTTAGGGCACGGGTTTGGTATGTGTACAATTGTGGGGACATGAGGGTTAGGGTGGGTTAGGTGAGTTAGGGTTAGGGAGCGGGTGAGGTGAGTGTGCGATAGTGATGGACCTTAGAGTTAGGGTTTGGGTTAAGGTAAGTGAATAGTTAGTGGTGTGTGTATAGTTTAGTGTAGGGTTAGGTGTCAGATTTTAGGTGTATGTGTGTGGATTGCTGTTTGTTTGGTGTGCTTGTGTTGTGTATATGTGTTTTGGATCAGCGATTTTTTTCCCTTGGAAAAAAATCGCTGTTCTGACAGTTCAAGATTGCAAGCATTTGCTTACATAAGTTCGATCAATCAGGGTTCGCTTTTTTAATCGTTCGCTGATCTAATATAGACCCGAACCTCCTATATCATCTCTTTGGCGATATCTTCAAATGAGTCATGTTATTCTCTCTCTCTCTCTCTTCAGAGCCTACTATGGAACTGGCTGAAAAATACTGGTACACCAAATGTAAATTCCCTGGATTCATTAACTCGTTAAGTTATTTTGTGGTACAAGAAATTAGCATTGTCTTCAGGACATAGAGGGTACAAAACATTATCGTACTCCACAAGCTGTTTTTTTTTGTTTTGCATGTGTGCGTGTATGTATGTGTGTGTGTGTGTGTGTGTGTGTGTGTGTGTGTGTGTGTGTGTGTGTGTGTGTGTGTGTGTGTGTGTGTGTGTGTGTGTGTGTGTGTGTGTGTGTGTGTGTGTGTGTGTGTGTGTGTGTGTGTGTGCATATGTGTATTTGTGTTCATTTGTGTGTGTATAACTGTGTGTGTGTGTGCATTGGTATTTCTGTTTGTGTGCAGTCCCTGCAGTTCCATATACATTAACAACTGGAAGTTCATTGAAGCATACTTTGTCAATCTGGAAAGTGTGTGTCCATGTGCGTTTGTGTGTGTCTGTATGTGTGTGTGGTTGTGACGTTACTATGAGAAGTGTGGTACTGACAACTCATGATGGCTGCTGGAAAGCCGAACACAGTCTGAGGTTAGGCTTTGTCTTTTCGGCCCTTTGTAACATTTGTGGAGATCAGTTAGTCAGTACATGTTGTAAGTTCTGGAACCACCCCAACATTCACTGTCAGTGGAGTTACACATCAGATCTAATCTTTAATCTGGTTTATTGCGTATTCCTTATGCAGTTCCTAGATCAGTGTTAGGTTGGGTGCAAAAGTTAACTGTTCCCTCTTAAAAGCAAAATGATCTCGTGGCTTCAGATCTCTGCCTGGAAAACCCATCAGGGCTTAATTTTATGGCTCATAGTTAAACACTAACCAACTAGTTGTGATGACCGAACCTAGCTAAATAAGTCAAAGTACTTCGCCCTTCAGTTTGATGTGTTTCATTTATGCTTCCTACCCTTCTTGAAGAGTGCTGTACAGAATAACACAAGGGTGTATTTATGGCTAAGGTAGTACTTTGTTTGACGTGTGCAGGAAACTTGCTCCAAAGGTGGAGAATGCACTGTATAAGGAACCTGCAACACCACTGACTACTATTTATTTGCTCATGGAGATTAAAGTCCATGATGCAGTTATTTGGGAAGCCATTGGTTTTGTGTAGACAAAAAAGCAAGGCTTTTCAGTAAAGGGGAGTAGACAGATAGTCTGTTTGGGTATCTGTTGAACAAATCACCTGTGTATATGTTGAACAAATCACCTGTTGAACAAATCACAAATGCGATAAGAGACTTAGGGACACAGGTGGACACTGGTCTCACCTTCGATAACCACATTGCCACAACAGTCAGGAAATCCTTCTATGTGGTACACCTCATCACTAAGGACTTTTCATCCAGAAAAACGGAGGTCATTGTCCCACTGTACTCATCCCTCATTACACCCATTATAGAATACAATGCCCTGTTTGGTATGTACCTCTCAAGACATCTGCAACAACTGGAAAGGCCACAGAAATACCTCACTAAAAGAATCACAGGCCTAAAGCAGATGCCCTACGCTGACCGCCTTAAAAAACTCCAGATATACTCTGTTGCATATCATCTACTCAGAGGCAATCTCTGCTTAACATACAAGGCCATGTCAAACCCAGAGCTGTTGGACATGCTACACTTAAAGAAATCCCAATCCCTCAGAGCCACACACTCCAGGGATCTAAACCTTGTCATCACAATAAACAAAACATGCTGGAGGGATAGGTTCTTGACCCAGAGACTCCCCAGACTCTGGAATAGATTGCCCATACATGTCAAGCAGATTGCCTCTTTGGCCTTCTTCAAAAGGAACCTTGACGATTGGATGGGAGAAAGGAAATTCACCCCGGGGATCACGTCAGTTGCCCTGCTAGACAGGGGTCCAGGGAAGTAAATAGTGTGGGAAAAAATAGCCAGGGAATTGTTATGGCTAGGCTTGTATAGGCCTTAGGGCTGATAGCCTAGTACCAACCTATGTACCTATGAACCTATTTCTTGGTGCATAATCACTAGCATCTCTAAATTTGGAGAGGTGCATGACAAAGAGAATATTACACACAATTATGGCTCTGATAAGGATGAATGGAGTGGGATTACAAGTTCTTGTGATCTAGAAGACATTGCTTTAAAGATTACCTGATATAAGTAAAATGATAATAAGAAATTAGTCAAAAATTATAAAAGAATACTTCTCACAATAAATATCTAGTTCAAGAAATAACCCCAAAAAATTCTGGAAATGAGTCTGTTCACTCCTTAATCCTGGTATAACACAAAACACATCACCTTTTCCAGACAAAGACCCACAACAAATAGACCATATTTGCAACTCCCACTTTATAGATAGCATCACTAAACTTGTTAATAAACCCCCCCAGAACCAATGAAACCCCTGACAACACGATAACCACCTCAAACTCAACTCCTAAGGATTCCAGCACACACCCCTCACTCCACAATGAAATAAACAACACCCCAACAATTCCAACGTTCTCCCTAAAACCAATGCCCACCTCTCTTGTACTCAAGTTACTAAATCAACTAAAACTTTGCTCCTTATCTGTTTTCAACCTCCCCTCCAAATATCTGAAACTTGGTGCCAAAGCAATAGCTTACCCTATCAGTATTCTAATTAATAGATCTATCTCAGAGTCCATAATCCCTCACATTTGTAAAAAAATCCTATATAGCCCCATTGCACAAAGGCTGAGCCACAAACAGCTTAACAAACTATCTTCCTATTTCCATTCTCTCTCCATTATCTAAAATATTAGAAAAAATATTAGAAAAATGTATACAAAGTGAACTACTAACACACCTTGGTAATAACAATCTCCTTGCCTTTACACAACATGGTTTTTGACCCGCACACAGTACTATAACAGACCTACTGTCCTTTACTGATGCTGTGAACAAGGCTTTGGACACTGGTCTACTAACATCAGTACTTTTACTAGACCCGTCCAAAGCATCCGACACAGTATCACATACTAAACTAATTCAAAAACTTACAACTTTAGGATTCTCTCAAAATATGCTTACCTGGTTCTCTAACTATGTGAATAACAGGCAACAATCAGTTAAATGGCAAAATAAACAATCTGGATACATAGTCAATAAAACAGGTGTCCCACAGGGGTCTATTCTGGCACCCTTGCTATTTAATGTGTTCATAAATAATCTTTACTCTGTCTCACTTCAAAGTTCAATCCTCCAATATGCTGATGATTATACTATTATATCCTCCTCCAATAACTTCTCCAGCCTCCAAAAAATAATACAAAAACCTTTTACAAACATAGAAATGTGGCTAAATGAAGCACAACTTCTTCTAAATCCCAAAAAAATACAAACTACTATTGTTCTCATCTAAGCCACCTCTGCATGACTTTAAGATTTACTCCCGTTATAAGACCAGAATTGAAGTAGTAAAGTCAGCAAAGTTACTAGGCATTATTATCTATGATAAACTATCTTTTGAGCAACATATTCTAAACACAGTTAAAGAAACATACCTTAAACTAGGCAAACTCTATAGACAGAAATTACACATGGATAAACCCACAAAAATAAAACTGGCAAATACCCTCCTACTCCCATCCCTTCTCTATGGTTCTCCCATTTTTATTAACCTGCATACATCCCTAAGCAACAAACTACAATCATGTTATTATAAAATAGGAAAATTCACCACTGGACTATCATACCAAACTCACCACTGCATGCCATTATGGAATTGAAATGGCTTGAATTCCCCAACGTCCTTTATTATACTCAACTAACACTAGTTCAAAAAATAATACACAACACAGATTGTTGCCCTACTCTCCATTCGGTCATACATTTCTACATACATTCGGTCGACTAACAAACTCCTAAATGTTTTCAAACCCAATAAAAGGGCAGGACAAAGCCTGCACTTATACTCCGTATCTAAAGTATGGAATGCCCTACCCTCCTCTAGCACACAATTGGTTTCTTTAAAAAATTTCAAGCTCACTTTAAAAAAACACTTCCTCAATAATCCAATATGCCCCTGTTTACTAAAGCATAGACTAACTTAAGCGATGTCTAACACATCAAAGTAGTATGAATCCTATCAATAATATCTGTGAATATGATCTCATTTTATATTGTTTTGCATTTTTTCCTCTAGTAATCTCATTATTGACCATATTGAGCCATTGTGTTGACATGCATCAAAACTTTTTTTAATAAGAAGGTATACTACTAACTCTAACTAAATTATGTAAACCTTTGCACTCTATGTTATCTTTAATCTTTAAAAAATGGTATATGCTCTAGAACTGTATAAAACTTTATACTTGATGTATTGCTAATCTTTGAAAATTGGTATAAAAAACTGTTGAATACTTCTGTAAATATAATATGGTCTTAAATATTTCTTGGATTTGTAAATGGAGCTTTTCTCCCCGGGCCACTTCTGAAAATGGGTTTTTAATCCAGTGGACTTTCCTGGTCAACAAATGTCAGTAAATAAATAAATAATAAATATGTGAATTATGATGGAGACATGATGTTCATATGATAGCAGGTTAATGTGTGGGTGCCCAGATCTCTGATTCCTGTGTCAATTTGGAGGGGCTATCGGTGATTTAGTATGAGATGTGGAATTACTGTTTCCCAGAAAGGAGAAGACCAAAGGCTGAATCTTAATGAACTCCACTAGTGACACTCTTACATTCAATGGAAATTATTTATTGAATTACAAGCTAGTCTCTGTATGTATGTCCTTGAGGGAATATGTCATCTCATAACTGCTTTCTAAGTAAAATAGCAAGGTTGTTGTAGCAGGTAAGAAAAACAAACAGTGCATTAGGTACTTTATTCTAAGAAGTAAGGCAGTGTTTAGAAGAGACAGGAAGTCCAGTTGTTAACACTGTCTCTCTCTTCTAGTATCATTGTATATTTAATATACAATGTTGTTGCTGACTTTTATTATGGACACATTGCATTCTCTCTTTTAGCTTCTTTTACAGGTTGACTCAGGATATAATTCTATTGGTTGGAATAAGCATTAACTCTTCTGCTTGGACTTGTATAGAATTCAAAACATTTATAATACAACATAAAATATTTCCTTTATATCATTAATGTATACATGCAGTTTGTTGCATTTGGCTTTGTGCTGATAAAACATTTTTATGTTCTACTCCTGTAATATTTTGTGTTTAGTTGAATAAAAACACAAAACGAAATGAGCCATATACCCTGCTATTACAAAAAGATGAACAAAAGGATGTCCAGAGCAGCGTATTTCCTGGACAGACTCTCTACCTTACTATAACACATAGCTGCATATCATTGTATTGCTGACATGCAGTTTATCACCCCATTTCTCACAATGTAATCCTTAGCTCCTTATTTTATAAATTATGATTTTTAGACAAAAGAAATGCATCTCTGTTTCTTCCCACTGCACAGTTATTTACTTTGTACAATTCCACAAGAAGGATGGTAAACCAAAATGCCTTTTTTTTTCTTTACCAGAGTAGTGCACTGATCTTAACTGACCAGTTGCAGGCACAGCCCAGGAATAAAAATATTGTGCTGCTACTGAATTTTCCATGAAGAAAGTTACAGTTCTGCAAAGCTCTGGAAAAGGTGATATGACTATGGAAAGACACATGATCTGCTATTGTACTTTAAAATATATTTCATTTTCCTAAGTCAGAAAGATCTACTTTGATTAGCACAAACTCTGGTGTAGTTTAAACCAGTATTCTGCAGAAATGTACTCTGGTAAGCTGTGAGGCTGTAGAGAACAGTTTTCTAGTGAAGCTCAGAAAACCATAACTGACTCTCAGGCATATTTCATCCTTCTGAATTTCTAATGAGGTCAAACTAGTATGTGATGACTATTCACAAAGGAATGTGCAACATGGCTGCATGCTGGGGGGGGGGGGGGGCTGAGAGATTTATTATTTTAATTATCCTACATAAAGCTTTATTATAAATGATCCACTGATAACATGATGACAGACTGCTGGAACCATCTCAATTGGCTAGGCTCCACTTCAGAAATGAAAACACACACACAAACTAGCCCATCACTACCATACTCTCATTTCCCTGTACTCTACACTTCCTACGCACCCTCTGCATGTCACAGCCTGACAATAAAATGGGTAAAATGAAGATGTGTCGGTCCCTATAAACAGCAGTACTTGTTTAATGGCTGTCATGCGGTCCTTTTTTTTGCAAAGACAAGTCTCCTTTGAAGCATCTTTCATGTGCCTTGTCACATTTAAATTGTAAGCATTCAGTATGTTGTCTTGACAACACAAACCCCATAATTCCTAGAGTCTTTGACCATTCATAGCAACAACACCTATAGTGTGATCATTAACAACCTTACAGAGCTGGTAACAGAGAAAGCAAAACATAGCTGTGCCCTTGGTATAACACCATTTAGTGACATGTCTGTTTGCATCACTGAAAATGCTGTTATGTTTATTGCAGTTGATGAGTGCAGATAAAGAAAAAAAAAGATAATTCTCTATGCATGCCTTATTTTACATTTATTTAATTAAATAGCATCCTTGTTTATATAACAGTAAGCACTGCTTTGTGCTAAGATGTCTAAATCTCCCTGACTATGGACCAAATATCATAGTATGTACCGGGAGAAGTCAGGTGACTTTCAAAATTCTGTATCTATGAGATGCATTAGGAGTTGCTGATACTCATGCTGCATATGGCCAAAAAAAAAAAAAAAAAAAGCTTCCTTGTTTCTATCCTCAAGTACCCAAATCAGCTAACTTTTATTTATTTATGTTTGTTTTTGATTAGGAGGTTAAATGGACACAGTGTTGGTGATAAAATCTCCAAACAGACATGATTTACTGACAAAAAAGAAATCAGAGTACAAATAAAGGTTCTATAGACATAAAATTGAGTGCATACATAGAAGCTTACTTGGCGTACTATATGGTATCAATTAAACACATCAACTGTAGGTTAGCAACAGATAAAGAATTTCACAATTACAGTATTTATCATAGCAGCTGTACGTTGAACTTTGACATGTCATATGATACATGCTCTAAGAAAAAAAAAAGGGCAGCAGTGTAGTTTTCAAATTGCACAGTGAATAGAGACAGGTTCATGATATTGGCATACGCCAGCAACAGCAAACGTGTTACCAGTGAACACAGTATTCTTCATAGCATACTGAGTGTTCCATATGGTAGATGCAAACAAAATGCAAATAAACAAAGTGCACCCTGGAACAGTGCAGCAGAGCTATTGAATACATGCTAGCATAAGGGAGAGCATTCATTATTTTTTCATTTCTCCAAGCATTTTGGGTTTCTAATACCATGATGGGAATGGACCCCATTCTTAAGTCAAAGTATGATTAAAGTTCATGAAATTAGTATTGTTTCAATCTTTGATCTCAGCCAGTAGTGGTCTTCGCAGCACCCACAATGTGCCCAGTAATGACTCCTTCTGCAGTTCTTATGGAGTTACACGTATTGGTAACATATCCAAATACGACTGTAAATTATTTTTTATAAGACCCATTGCTCCTACTACTATTGGAACTGTCTGGGTATCTTTCTTCCACATTGCTCTTGTTTCTGCCTGCAGATCCAGATATTTTATGACTTTTTGTCTCTCTGTATGCAAGACACTGTAGTCACTGGGTGTGGCAATTTTAACGATCAATGCTACTCTTGTCTTCTTTTCTTGGACCACTATATCCAGTTTTCTAACATCTATCTTTTGAACTGTAGGCAATGGATGATCCCAAGTGATGTAGACTTCCTCATTTTCTATGATTCTTTGTGGCTCACGTTTCCAGTGTTTTTCGGCCACTTCACTACCAGAATGTTTGCCCAATCCCCAGTGTAACAGTCTTGCCACATTATTATGCCTTTCAGTATACAGTCACAACAGTATATCGCAACCGGCAACAAGGTGTGCAACTGTTTCCAATTTGGCTTTACAAAACCTAGATTTGTCTGTTTCTCCCACATGTTGAATGGACTTTATAAACCAATGTGTATGCAGTCCACTATCTTGGGCCACCAATATTAACCTTTCATCTCTTGGTTTGAATTTGCCTCTCCTTAACCATTCATGTGTTTGTTCCTTATCAACATGAGGTTTTTCCATAAGTTTTCTAAACTTGCAACTATATTTATGTTTTTCTACATTTCTTGCCTTCTCATCTGATCCTTCACCTTATATTCTTTCTATTGATTTTTGGCACATTCAGTTGATGCCTGATTTTTATCTACTTCTGGGTTGATTTCCATTCCTACTTGACATCGATAAGCTTCTGTTAGATTAAGCAGAGAAGTCATCTTAGATTTATTTTCCTCATGTTTCAAAACTTTCAGTACATTTGGGTCTTGAGAGGTCAGCCCATATGTGTGGAGTCCGACAATTACAGATCTGTACATTATGAGTACATGAATATTGGAGGAGATCTGGCATTTCCAAAGCAAAGCAGAAGAACCCCAGAATTAGGTGAAGGATAGATGGAAAAGGGGAATGGGCATGTGAGAAGGAAATAAACCAAGAACAGGAAAGTAGAATGGGGCGATAGGATGGTAGGGAGATTAGCACTTGCAAATTGCACTGTGTCAGATTATAGCAAAAATAAGGCTAGCGAAAGTGATGGGATAGGAACTGTGTAAAAGTGTAGCCAGGTATATACTTTGTACTCTACAGAGTACAACTTTTTCTTTGCATCACATAGAAACATTGTAACTTTTTCTCAGGCCATATTATTTTTACAACTGTCTAAATTAATGCCTCTAACAACAAGTACATAACATGCATACAGAGAGGTTTGCAAATCTAAAAACAATATCTTTAATAGTTTTAGAGGGAACCTCTGAAAATGATGTGTACATTTATTAACTGCAAGGGAGGCAACATTTTGAAAGATCTATCCATTTGTTTGAAATGCCAGTTAGGTTGGGGGGCAGTAAAAGTGTTTATGAGTACAAAATGGATTTTTTCTGGCTACGCCCGATATAGAGGAGCTGACCAAGGTACTGAATTAAAGGCTGTAAGAGTGAGTAGGAAGGGCTGGAACCTGATGGAGTAGAATATCAACAGAAGGGATAGAGAGAGAGAGAGAGAGAGAGAGATAACTAGAAAATAACAAAAAATACTTGTGGATATTTAGCTATATTAAGTAATCTAACATTTTCAATACCTGCTATTGGCTATGTGAGAATTTAGGGCTATTTTAAAGCCTTGCTTACAGAAACATTTTTTGTGTAAACAGAACGTTTATTTCATTGTAATGTTGTTTAAACACCTGACTTCTGAAATCAGCAGAAAGCATTGCAAGAGATGTCATAACAGAGCTGTCCTTAGCAGCCGCAGAGCTCAATATGGGACATTTTGGTGGCAGCAAGAAGCCACACCTCCCTCCAACAGAATGGGAGAAAGAAATGATTCCATATTTAAATTACAAGGGCAAAAAATTCAAGGGAATGAATTTATATACTTCTGAAGATCCATTACCCTATTAAGAACCCATAAATCTAAATAATATGTAATCACAGTATTAGATAGGGCTGAGCACATTTTAAAACATTTCTTTGAAAGATGAGGTGACTGTCCATTGTCTTCAGCATCCACGTCCTTATTCTTAGTGAGAAATGTAATATGTGTTGCAGGGAGAGGACTCCCTTCTAATTTCTATCTTGGATGTTGACTGCAAACTCATTCATTCAATATCTGATACCAAGTCTGTCCAGTTCCAGGTCATAGGAGAGCCAAAATGTAATACAGGTCTCTCATACACACACACACACACACACACACACACACACACACACACACACACACACACACACACACACACACACACACACACACACACACACACACACACACACACACACACACACACACACACACACACACACACACACACACACACACACACACACACACACACGTGTGCACACATAGCAGTACATTTATGGCATACTAGTAAACACATTTGATACAAAGGAGTGAGAATTTAATCAAGCACTTTGTTGTGAGGCACAGTTATACTGCAAAAGAAGTGAGTTTCTAAAGCAAGTCCATTGCTGTAAACTGAATTATACTATCTAGGAGATAATCTTATAAATCACTGTGTTTTCCCTCAAGCTCAACTGTGACTCCAGGGTGTTCATAAAAGCATGTCTTTCAGCTTGTGCTACAGTTCAAACATTAAAGACATATGGAGCAGGCTCTAAGCTGAGGAAGACTATCAAGCAGACACCTACACTTACACTTTATAATTTACTGCCTTCGTTACACAGTATTTCATCCTTCTTATAAGTTCACCTTGAACCAAGACACTGTGTATGAAACACAGTACACTCATACTTGAAAGTGAGAAGTGCAGCAACATTTTTCCCAAAGACTCTATATTGGTATTTTTCAACAGGTCAACATAACCCTGAACAGATAAGATATGCAGAGAATAATAATAAGAAATTAACAAAGATATCAAATAACACATACAACAAAAGCAACTATATATACTATTTACATATTCAAATTACTGTATTAAAAGGTAAAAAAAATCTAATAATCTTATTCTCTTCTTGCTCCTCTCTAAGTTTAAACAAGAAGTTCATAAATAAAAGTCTGGAGGAAGGAAAACAAATGAATAACACAGAGGTACTGATAAATTTAAATAAGGTTTAAAAAAGGAGGATTTATGATAAGTTGTTGAGCACAATAGTTCAAACTTTAAGTAAATTGTTTAACTGATTTGTCCCTAGACATTATTCTAAAAGATTTATAGTATTTATTTGATAAGAAGATAAACTCTGACCAGTTAAGATCTGACAAGCTACAGCAATTATTTGTTATATTTCAAGGGGCAAAATGAATGATAAGAGCTCTTAGGTTGTGTGATTTTATTTTTGCAAGTGATGCATGCAAAATTGGAAACTGCCAGGAAATACAAAATTAACTGGAAATAAGTGTTTGAAACTTATGCTCCAAAGTTGTTCATAATTTTTTAGTATATTTACAATTACACAGGATGTGTAGCAGATCTGCTTTGGCTGGCCCACATACAGTTTGGTTATCAAAGAATGAGAGATTGTATCAGTTTTTTTTACAGGCGTAAGATAAGCATTATTTAAAATCATAACTTGAGTATAATACTTTTTGAAAAGGTAACTTTAATATTCAGTAATATTGATTGTCTATTAAGAAGGTAACTTTAATATTCAGTAATATTGATTGTCTATTAAGAATGGAATGGTTGTGTTTAGAACAATATGATGCAAATAACATTTTACATGAAGTAGATATAGGCTTAGCTGTATTATGGGATGAAAGTAGATTTTGATAAAGATCAAGTTTATTCAATTTTATTTCATTTGTGCTAAATTTAGCATTTATATTGTTAAACTATAATGATAAGATAGGTAAATATTTTTTGGACAACACTGAGTATTCATATAGTTGCAATTAAGAAACATCTTTTCTGTGTAAAAAATCCCAAGCTACGTATTTTAAGGAGCATGAGGAAAGAAGGATCTAATGCTGCATTACTGACAAGGAAATATGGATTATCTTGAATAGGCTGAAAAAATAGCACTATTTCATCTAAACTTAAATATTTCATTAACCTTTGAAAATGTTCAATTACTTGTTTAATAATGAAATGGATGTTGAGTTTTTTTTAATATTAGTTGATTTTAAGAAGGAGGTAGCAAGAATATTACAGTTGTGGTTTTTATAATTTTATAATTTTATGCCAGATACAAAGCCATGTAATGTACTATTTTGTATCATTGAAATTAAATGAATTGCTCCAATCAGCATACATAAATTAATAATAAGGTAGCATGCATAAAACTCTGGGAGATTCATGTCTTCTTGTTTTTTTGGAAAAATAAGTTTTTGATAAGATATATGATTATTTTTGGGTTGCCATATAAGTTTATATAGATTGATGAAGATGTTATTAAAGAATTTTTGAGTAAATTGTATATGGTAGACATAAAATAAAAAAGGAGTATTTGGAGAATATTAATTTTAATAATAGCACCTTTAGACACAAAAGCAAATTTCATAAGACTCTGTATTCTAATATGTGTGAGAATATTTAGCAATTTGTTAAAACTATTTATTTGGTAGTTATGGCTAATGTCTTTCAAAAAAGTGACTACTAGATAGTTAACAGACTGAATCAATTTTAAACCTTGTAGACTGGCCAGGTTTAAAAAAATGATCTTTATCTTGCAATGCTAGGAAAAGGGAAGATTTTTGAATATTTAAGTTATAATCAGCAAATTTGGAAAACATTTTAATAATAAAAGGAGTACTTGGTGTATCTACATTTGGACAAGTAAGGTAAATATTAACATCAACAGTGAATGCAGAGAAAGAAATTTTAAATTTAAATGGAAAAAGAATTGTGGAATTAGTTTTTTTTTTTTTGAGATAACAAGAAAAATATTTTCAGTGCTATAATTAAGATATAGAGACATAGGACAAAATTGATATAAACCCTTGTTAATCTAGATAGGGGCAGAAAATTAATTATTTATATAGACTTGTATGGATTAATTAGACTATAATATATAGTTATAATTAATGAAATTATCAGAAAAACAAATGTATTTTGCAACTGTTACAAATAAAAATCTTAAATGTTGTTGCATCAGTTATGATAATGTATATATTAATTTTCATTTAATAGCTGTAATGTTTTGAATGCTACGGTTTGATAACAAATTTGTCTGTTATTTATGAATCCAGATTAGGAGGGAGGTATTATGCTTGGGAGAGTTTCTTAATTAAAAAAAAACAGAAGCAGCAAAACAAACTAAATAAATAAAAATGCTGGCAGGCAGAGTTTCACAGGCACAAATCACTCAGGTGATGATAAACCAAAGGTGTACTTAATGATAAAAATCCACAAGAAAAACAAATGAAATGTGAGCGCTTTCATTAAACAAGTGTTAACTTCATCAGACACCATTAAAATGTAAGACAGCCATTTATATACATATAAAAAACACTCTGATTGGGTAAGCAAAGCGAGGCAGCTAGCTAAGCAACATTGAGACAGAACATTAATTAACCCCTTGATGACTGTGTTACAGTTGAAACTGTTGCATCTTAAATACAACTAAAACTTGTAATTAAAACATAAATTATTAGTCTTATACTTGTGTCATGAATGATTCTAAATAGGATAAAACTAAAACCAAAGTCATTTTTAAAAGCACATATTAAATATTCACATAATGCTAAAATGTTTACCAAAGCCAAATACATACAAAAGTGCTTGTGCTTAACAAATGTTTTGAGATATGTTGTTCCTTTCTAGGGCTTTTGATTTCAATACAGGAGTGATGGATGTCCTGTCATTTATCCCTGGACATCTATCTGCCTGTAGTAAAATTTGCCACCTTAACTCCTTTGACTCTAACTGAAGTCCCCAAGGCTTTTTGTCATTGATGTCTACATGGTCTATTGCCTTAAATGTGAAATTGTGGCCAGTATTGTACTGAATATGCCTCGCTAAAGCATTATTAATATTATTCTTTCTTATGGCATAGTTGTGTTCATAAATTCTGGCGTTAAATTTCCTTTCTGTTTTGCCTACATAAAATGCTAAGCATTGGTCACATGTAGCCATGTAGACCACTGCCTTGGAGTGACAGTTATATTTACCTTTTACATAATGGTCTATACCATTCACTGTAAATTTGCTGCCTGATTTCATCTTGTGGCACCAGTTACAAGACTCACATTTGTACATCCCTACACGTCCTGTTCTAGTGTAGTTAGAACCTTTCCTAAGAAGGTCTTTTAAGTTTGAGCCCCTTCTGTATGTAACTATAGGTCTTTCTCCTATTTGTGCCCTGATGTACAAGTCATCCATTAAAATGTCCCAGTTCTTATAAAAAATGGACATCAAGTGGTATGAGTCAGAGTTGAATGTAAGCACCATAGATCTACAAAAAGAACTTAGAAAGATGTAGCTGATGGGATGTCTAATTAATGGAAGTGTTGCTCATGAATGAAACTGACTGTAAATGATGCAACCATGCAGATGATGAAATGTACATGATGTCTCTGTAATGGAGCCTTTCTCCCCAGACCTCCTCTGAAAATGGGTATTGTTCACCCAGACTTTCCTGGTAAACAAATTATAATAAAATAAATAAATAAGATTTTTGTAATTTGCACTTCAAAGTATTTGTAACTTGCAGGGAGTATCCATCAGTTTCAAGTGCTTTACCTCATTTTTAATCATTACTAGCCAGTTTTATTTCAGAGGACGGAATTGGCTTTGATAAAAAATCATTATGCTTCTGTTCAATTTGTGGAAATTTATATTTTTCCAAAACTTTCCATAACTTATATTCAGAAACTTTCTCAGAAGCAAGGCAAGTATGGGACAAAGGGGGCAGCTGCCCCATCTACTAAGTGTTAGGGGGAGTCATTGAAAACTGCAGCTTCTGCATTCACTTCTGTACCAGCATTATGCTAAACTCAGCCCAAGAAATGGTGGCAGAGCCCTCCTCTTCTCCAAAACTCAAGCCAAGCT
Source organism: Protopterus annectens (assembly GCF_019279795.1). Taxonomy (NCBI): domain Eukaryota; kingdom Metazoa; phylum Chordata; order Ceratodontiformes; family Protopteridae; genus Protopterus; species Protopterus annectens. The sequence goes on along the minus strand of NC_056751.1, from coordinate 557,640,119 downwards.
AGCAATATGCTCTACCACTGTCTTAACTGGTTAGTTCTACAAATTACCACAAAAATAATTCTACACCTCTCAGTAACCAAACTCTATCCTCCTTCCATATCTGTTAAATTGCAAACACTAGTTCAAGAAATAACAAGACAAAATAGGAAACAAACGTAACCACAACTTCTTAAATGACATCATCTTAAATATACTTAATTCGGTTCAGCATGGCATTAATGAAAATATGCCAAACTTCATCCTTAAACAACTGCAACAGTCTGCACAACCTAAGCTTATCAATAACTATCATTCCAGTCTGGGTCTAAAAATTACTGACACCTCCAGTCCAATGTGAAACATCATCATCTACCTTTGCACAATAATCTTCAAGGTACAGACCCACACAATAAAAAGATTACTCCCATATTAATCTTACTAAAGGCCCAAGACAGAGTCAGACATCAAAAAACTTAAAGAAGCCCTCTGAAACACAGCCTGGTGTTTCATATGAAAGCTAAGCAACCCTAACCTTGACCACCCAGTGCAAAAAAAAAAAAAAAATCCCTCTTCTTCGTTTGAACTGTAGCAAACTGCTTACTACATTTGTAGCATGTAGCTGTGTAATTGATACAGTTTATGCCACAAACAGAGCACAACAGCATTTCAGTTGTGCCCTCTAATACTTAGTGCCCTGGGCAAGCTGCTCCCTTCACCCTAGCTGTGCCTCTGCCAGTATACTCAGATCCCTCCAGGATACATTCGTCTCCATCATTTCTCAACTATACAAACAAAAAAAAGAAATGGTTAGCTAACCACTGAACTGAATTCCCTTTTAAAACAAAGATGTGTCACATGGAAGGCATGGAAAACAACACCTACCCTAGCAAAAGGTAACAATATATACAACTCAGAAAACTCACAAAATGAGCAACACGATGGCACAAAAGCTAACATATAAAACATTTCAAAAATCCCTATCTAAATCACTACAACTATTCTAGAAAGAGTAAATCAACACACAGGATGGGATAGTCAAAACATCCCACCAACTGCAGCCTTCATATATTCTCTCTCTCTCTCTGTGAATAATCCAACCTATCCACCCTCTCAAAGACTTACATTGACCACCCAACCTCCCCAGAACTATGTACATTCTCTGTTTCTCTTTATCTCTGAATTCTCCAACCTACTCATCCTCTCAAGCACTTAAATTGACCATCCAACCTCCCCAGAACTACATACCTTCTCTGCCTCTCTGAATACTCCAACCTATCCACCCTCTCAAACTCATTGACCACCCAACCTCCTCAGAACTACCTCTCTACATTCCTCAATCTTCCCTAAACTTTTTCTAAAACAAAGAGACTCAGAAACTCTTTTGTATCACATAAAAATTGACAGACCACCAGGCACATGTGGCCTCTGTCCTTGGCTCATATGCCATTGCAGAGACTTCCTCACAATCTCCCTGCAACAAAATTTCACTCTCAGCCTAACACAAAATATCATGCCAGATATATAGAAAATAGCCATTCTCTTCCACATTAAGTTAAAGTTATTAGGTAACTCCACTAATACTTCCCAATACAGGCCAATGGCTTGAAAAAAATTATCCATATTGGATTCTCCCATCACTAGCTACAACCTCACCTCCTATAAATAACACAGGTTCAGATCAAGCCAGAATATACTCACAGCCTTGTGGACCCTTACTGATGAAATACTACTAAGGTCAGCGTCCACCTCATAGGCACCATCTTTATTGACCTTACAAAAGTCTTCAGCCTCACTAACCACAACATCCTCTTCTATCACCTACAACAAACAGACATAAGTTCCAGTTTCCTACCTTGGTTTCAGAATTATCTCACCAATCACCACTCTTCCAACAGAATTCATATCTCAATTTCCCTGTCAGTCAGAATTATAAAACGAGTACTACAAGGTTCTACATGTGCTCCTCTACTGCTCTCCAACTTTATAAATACACGTCATAATTTCCCCTCCTACTCTGTGCAGATGCCAGGGTACTATTTTACACAAACAGCTCAGTACCCAACTTCCAGAAAGATCTGTGAGTACATTTTCTAGCCCCAATCTGCTGGATCACCAACAAAAATAAATTAATTCTTTACCTCCAAAAAAACCAAGACTATGAATTATGGCAACAAACAAAAAGTTAAATGATTTTTTTTTTGCATATATATGACCACGAGGATATTCCTACAGAAAACTCTTCATTTAAATACCTAGACATTTGGCTTGCCCCCTCCCTTAACTTCTACCTCCAGTTTGACGGCACAACTGAAAAAGGTTAACTCTGCTTTTTCAGAACAGTAAAATCTCTTTTTCATGCTAAAACCTCCAAAACAACCATAGCAAAGACATTGCATAACTTGAATTCAGCCCTCACCTCATAGCCTCAACATCAAAAACTATCTCCACAGACTCCTCCACAGACTCCTTTCAACTATTTACAGACTGTAAAGTCTTCCCTTCCACTGAACTATCCTGTCATTCCCACTTAGACAACACACAACCATAATTATAATTATCACACAGACACCTGGTCTTCTGGATGAGACTTGTCTTGATTTATTGTAAATAATACAGATTAAATTTGCAGATAGTCTTCACTTTTTAACTGATAATGGCAATTTACAGATGTTTGTACTCTCTTGTAAAATGCAATTCTTTCTCTGTTTCTGAGTTGGTATTGAATTTGGTCACTTGTTATCAGTGCTCTACCCTGGTAAACAAATTGTAATTAAAATAAAATAAGTAGCATTTTCTTTCAGTTTCCATTGAGATATAGCATACTAAACTTTCCATTTCTAGCTTGTGTTTATGAATGAAGGATGCTGTTGATTTTGAATATCAATATACTGATGGGTCAGTTTGAACTCACTGTAAACCTATTTGGTAACCCAAATAGTTAACATTGTGGGCTGCTAATAAATTCCTTCTTGTAGAGCTGAGTTAGTGTAAATCAGTTCCCTTCCTATATGAGTCCAAAGAAGAGTGCAAACAGCCAAAAAGAACTCCCAATACTTCCGATACTTCTGTCAAAAGGCTTTAATGACACAGTAATGGTTACTATAACTGCGACACAAAAGGAGTGGTATATTTGGTAACCTGTGATAAATGTCCTTCCTACTACGTAGGAAAAACTGAAAGAGAGTTAAAGAAAAGAATGTATGAACATGCTTATGACATTCAAAAGGAAAAAGAGACAAATGCACTCTTTAAACATAGCAGGGATTGTGTGGGTTGTAAATTTCATTTTTTTGTTCTCCAACAAGTTAAAAGAGACGTCAGGGGAGGTATATGGGAAGAGATTCTGGAAAGTAAAGAATTGTGGTGGCAGGTATACCTTGAGGCAGGAAAAAAGCCAGGTTTAAATGATTTTTTAAGTATAGTCTCTTTATTGAAGATTAAAGCAAATAAAATATAGATGCAGTATATGTTTTTTAACAGTAGAGGGTGTAATAAACTAGATTTATTTAGTAGATTTTAACATTAGCACATGTACTTTTGTAAATAAATAATTTATATTTTTATTAACTATTTAACTGTATTTATGAAATTGTGATATATTTATTTACTAATTTTTATGTATGATTCATTGATGTGGTTAAAGTTTTTAATATATGTACACAGTGTAATAGGGATTTTAATTAATATTCATGAGGCTGAGATCATGGCTGATTCGCATATTTGAAAGTGTTATTCCAAGATTAATTGGTCAACATGATAATGAATGCCAGTATATAAATGGTTAATTAATTTTAAAGTGTTGTCTGAGGAAGTCCATTTGTTTTGGATGAAAACGCATGGGAGTATCAGTGTTTGAAAAGCGTTAATGTTTTGGTTCGTACTGTGTCATTAAAGCCTTTTGACAGAAGTATCGGAAGTATTGGGAGTTCTTTTTGGCTGTTTGCACTATTCTTTGGACTTATTTGGTTTTTTTGAGTGCTTTTCAGTGTTCCCTTTATGAGACTACTCATTAATATGAAAGCTCTTAGGTTACCACAGAAATTAATGCCAGGTAGTTGTTACCAGGTGGTGCTGCGGTAGCGTTGTCGCCTCACAGTAAGACACTGTCCGGTTCGATTCTCAGCTAGAGTGTCTTCTGCGTGAAGACATGTGCGAATGGGCGTACCTTCGTTGAAGGTTGTGCGTCAGGGCTGGTAACTCGGCATGTAAAAATCAAGTACCAATCATTAGCGGACCGGAGTTCCGCTGTGGCGACCCCTAACCAGGAAAAGCCAAAAGACTCAACAACAAGTAGTTACCTAGATGAGTATACAAATATATTAGACATAGCTGTTTTCTTAAATAAAGGTTTAAAACTCCTCTTTAGCTACTGTTCTGCATCCGATCCTTTTGTATTTCTACATGTGTTTTTAATACTTATGGCTTGAATATTTGTTTTACTTTCTCATCCACTTCTAGTGCATAGCATGACTAGCTGGTCATGGATAAAAGAAACAATAAATATGTATAAATGTTTGCAGGCTTATTTCCCACCTAGCAAATGTGCACCTTACACATACCAAGATAGAGAGATGAAAACACACACACACACACGCATATAGTCAAATAAATGTAGAACACACACTAATACTCAAAAACACATTCAGAAGTGTGTACAAGCACAAAGATACATAGATACATACATAGACACACACTCACATGCACACAGACATACACACATACACATTTGCACATACACTCGCTGTACATACAAGCATGCAAAAGCAGATGTATAGACACATATGGGCAAAAAGACACACACAATCACACACATACACACACACACACACACACACACACACACACACACACACACACACACACACACACACACACACACACAAGTTCATGCACACTCAGATATATTCACGACCACAACCACTCACAGATACACTCATACTTACAAAAGCAGATGTACATGTACACTTGCGCTCACAAATGCACACACATGCACATGCACATATGCATGCATGCATATGGTCATACATGCAAAAACAGATGTGCAGATGTACAACATATATATCCCAGTACATGATGGTTCTTCTCGTGTCTCCTTAATTGTAAAATACTTGACTTTATCCAGAGAAGGCTTATGTTAACACAGCACCCTTGAACCGGTAGTTCTGAGCTTTGTGAATACGTAATATGCCTAACGCTACTTGCACCTCTCTGTGTAAATTCACAGTACACATTTCGTATAAGGGCACTGTAACAAACATTGTTGTCATTCCACTGTGACTGACTCAGATGACGTATTTTACACCCCAATGTACCATACAACCTCATCACCTACCTCAGGATTCACTCATTCTTTCATTAATCTTCTGATATACCCACTTTAACTACTCTGCTTAATGGAGGAGTTTGACCTTATCCTAGTTGTTAACAAGAGTAAGATGACAAGCAACCAATCCTGAATGGAATGCCATTCCATAAAATGAAGCACATGTACAATTCATAGGATTGCCATTTCACCTTTGCACATCCTTCCCCATATACAAAGAAAACTACATAGTAGTTACAATAAATCATAGCAATAATTATCTCACCTTTAGTGTTGGTAAACCTAGCATTATGAGATTTAGCATAAAGGACATGCATGAATATAAAATAAATTGTCAAATCATAAAAAAATTACACTATATTTAAAGGTTAAAGGACAATGGTAGACAGCAATTTAAACTTTTAACCAGTCTGTATTTATCAGAGTCTTATATTTGGCAACACATCTGATTATAAATAGCATGTCTAATCATTCCAGGACTATTGATTTCCCACTTTATACATCATTGATCCAACCCATTATTGAATATACTACTTAAAGCTGGATCATGGTCAACTGGAGCCCTAGGCAGTGTGATGGACCAGGCACCTCTCCAGCCATTATGGTGTCCCATTACTTGTCTCCCCAGTTACCAGAAGCACTGTTCAAAACTGTCAGCATGCATAGTATTTTTTCCTTACATCTGAAATGAAAACAGAGATGTGCATTTAATTTAAAGTCTTTAATTTATTTATCCTTTGCTGGGCAGGTTATTCCCAATAGGCTAGTAGCATCTTTTCAGGGGAGACCCTTAGCGGGTTTTATAGTACTTTGGGGAAATTTGTCCAGGGCATGGTAGAAATTCCTCATACTCTTTTCAATAGTTTAGGTGGACATAAAAGGATCTTACAGCACATACTATCAAGACAGATAAATGGGACTTCAGTTTAACATCTCATCCAAAGGATGACACACTCAGGAGTCCAGCCCTCCCCCCCAATCCTTCTTCATAGTGTGGGAGTAGAACCCACAGTCCTCTGCACCAAAGGTCAGCTGTATCACTAACACTGCTTTCAAATTTTGTAGCACAAACCCTGATGGCCATTTGCTAAACAAAACAGTTGCACATTGAAAAACAGACAGCATTAGCAACAGTAAACTTCTCTTCTCTTGAAGCTCACATTCATTGAAAATGCATTGAAACTCAGATTTATTGGAAATGCCTTGAAATCCACATTTTTTGAAAAAGCACTTATGTAGTTTTGAACATTAAATGGCACAATTGCCCATTTCGGAACATTTCTATCAACTCTGATGTGTACAGTATGAGAGTTGGTATAGAGGATTAAGACGTGTGTCCTTTGTAGCAAAGGTATAGGGTTTGAGCCTACAAGTTAATTAACTAACCTGCCATCCCTAACTAGGGCATTTAACACATGTACACACATACCCACACATATCAAGTTCCAATATTTGTTGCAAACTCATTCTCCATTTCCAGTTTCTACACAAAAAGTACCTGCTGTTGTAGGAATCCATAAGCAGTTCCAAAGTAACAAAGTTCCAATGTTTGCTGCAAAAGTTCCAAAACTCAAACAGGATATAATTGTGTGTTGTTTCCAAAATGAAATCTTATGCATGCATCGTACTCCTAAAGCAGTAAGATGCATACACAGAGACACAACATGGAGACAGAGTATATCCTTAAAGAAAAAGTCATAGTTAAATGTAAGATTTTTTTTGGTTTAATTAAAATTAAATGTTGTGCCCCAGAGCCACCAGCCCTAGGCAGCTGCTTAGACCACCTAGTGCTGGATCTGGCTCTGATAGTGCTACATTTTTAGCTTTCAAACAAAATATTAGAAGCAACTTGGAAAAGTATGATGAATCCATACTAGAAAAATCATATGGTTGGAAAACTTAACTACTCAGAAAAGTTTCAGGAATGGTCATGATATTCAGTCTCTTATAGGTTGCTTACAGTCTATAAGTTAATGTCTGGTCCAGTTCTATTTGAATGTGTATCCCTGGAACAGATACACATGTGAGAAAGCTAATACCTGATCAGGAAACTTAATACAAAAATAAATATGAATAATGATTAGCACTTTAAAAAAAATCTTCTAAGATTATGGAGTAAGCTTCACCTTATAATCAGAAGTCAGTCGTTAATGTCATCAGCATATCATCATCAACCCATTTTACATGGGTTTGGGGTGCTGCATCATCTGTCATGATCTCTCTAAATTCAAAACCATCTTATTCAGAAATAATCCTAATACATTTGGGAAAATGAAAATATCAATATGAGATAGCAATCAGGTATCCTGACAGTAAAGCCTGTACTTATTGTTTAAATCTAAGAATTATAGGTAGATGAGCATATTTTAAATGTCTTTTCTTTCGTTAATTGCTGTTTAGAAGTATTGCAACTTTCATTTATCATGCTGCTAAAAGCACATAAAACAGAACAACACATCGAAACATGAGTCAAGTATCGTACATGTTTTACTTAATTGTTTTGTTGCCTGCTTATATACTGAGAATAGAAGCTTTTGAGTATATAATGATACTGTCTCAAAGAAAGTAAGGTAAAGTACAATACTATAGTTTGTGTCTTTCAGCTTTTCCCAGTTAGGGGTCGCCACAGCGGAATTCCGGTCCGCTAATGATTGGTAGTTGATTTTTACGTGCCGAGTTACCAGCCCTGATGCACAACCTTCAACGAAGGTACGCCCATTCATGCATATCTCCCCGCAGAAGACGCTCTAGCTGAGAATCGAACCGGACAACGTCTTACTGTGAGGCGACAACGCTACCGCAGCACCACCACCGCAGCTGAAAGTACAATACTATAGTAACATGACTAAATAAAAAGACACAAAAAGCAATTCAAGCTACATAGGAGGAACTTGGAAGCTGATAATTATGCCACAGAAAATGTAAGACCATAAGCAATAAGACAAAAAATGTTTTCATGTTCTGATATGGCAAGAAATTAAGATACATGGGTTATACAAGAATTTTTTAAATCATAAAAGATGAAAAATGTGGATATACCTTTTAGCTAGGATCTAAACTCACGTTTTCAAAAATGTAATCTGCTGTATATCACACCTTAAGGCAATAGAAAACCATTTGCATTCAGAACCATCCTCAAATTGAAAACAAATAACCTGCTGGTGTAGACAAATGTTTATTTAATGTGTGTAAGAAAGATATATTTCAGAGGGTTTGTATATCTCTGACTAGTGTAAAACATGAAGGTAATTGGCTGTTGTACAGTTAGTATAGTCACATAAAACAAAATAGTTTATATGGAATGTGCATAAAGCACTTGAGACAGAATTTCCAGTAATGTTTATGAAGTAGCAGATGTTCTCTGTCTCTGTCAGCTAATGCTTAATCTCTGGCATTTAACTAAGCCAGTTAGACGTTCATCCTGGAGGGAGTTTTAGTCACAACAGCTATAACTGCATTACTAATGAAACATTATGACATTTTCATACCTAGAAGTAAAACAGGGCCGTTTGTCTGCAGTTATGAAAAACAGGATAAGGTTCAAAGTCCAAGTCTTGCAAATTATTTTACTGGTCATTTTCAGACTGTGTGTGTGTGTGTGTGTGTGTGTGTGTGTGTGTGTGTGTGTGTGTGTGTGTGTGTGTGTGCGCTCAGATACTGTTAGAAAATCAGGGACTTATTTTTGATTCGGTACATGACAACACTTTACAAATATACAGTATTATACAGGATGGAATGGGTCACTGTTCTTCAAAAATGAGCACACTGATTGGACAGCCCAAACAGTGTACCAATTGTAAATCAATCATTTACTAAAAGAAAGAAGTCTGGCTGTTCTGTAGCCTGTCTTTCTATTGGAATATGCACCGTAACACCATCCCTAAAACCTGGTCAGTGGAGCAGACTATTAGTTTAAGAGTTTTTTTAGCAAAAACAGTTTAGCTTATTTTCTCAATGGAGCTGAGCAGAAAATTCAAACTACTTTAAAAAGAACATCTTCAACTAATAGTTTGCTCCAAGGAGCAACTTACAAAAGTATATATATTTAAAAAAAATTCTTAGCTTTCCATCATACTTCTCAATTGTACAGATATTTGCAGAAATGTCCAGATGTTTGCCTCATATTTTTGGTCTGTTCCTCATAAATATGTGTTTTTTCCTAAACCATTGGAAGGACCTAAGGATTAAAGTCACTAAATAATGACAGCATTTCAGTTTCAAACTTTATATCCTTCGGAAAATGCATGCTAACACAAATCATGTTATTCTAGCAACTTTCTAAGTTTATATGAGTAACATTTAAAATGTGCCCCTGTTTCTATGTATTTGTCCCCCATTATGTCAGGCTTTGTCCAGATTTCTTGTGCTAAGCGATTGAGATGTATGCTTTTCATGCCAGGGACTGTAGAATAAGTTCCATGACAACTCACTTAATGACATCAATCTTCAGTGATGGGAGGGGGGGGGGGGCAGGCACCAGAGACAAAAACTGAATGCGAACATGCAGAGAATGCACAATACATCAGCGAAATGCCCCAGACTACCAGAAGGTGCCAGAAGAGTTTTAATACAATGATATTATTTAGAAAAGGTATTTTATTCTTAAATAATGTCATTGTATAATAGGAATAACCCACTCCTGTTTGTAGGTACATCAGGATTTACTCATGGCTGCTTTGATTAATCACTCAGGCTTCACCCTTATGATCAAACCACACCAACTGTAGGTAAATCCTAATATTGCTTAAGTATATTTTTTCATGCTGAAGAGAGTCTGTACCATGTAGCTTTAGTTTATAAATAATAATAAAGTAAATGTACACGTTTACAGTAGAGGCCTGTGTACCTAAGCCTTTAAAGCCGTAGACCTCATATGCAGAGAACAGTTGTATTAACCTTCAGAAAGTATTCATCTCTAACAAAGGTGTGTTTCCCTGCACCTTTACTGGGGCATCATGTATCAAGACATACAACCTCTTCCTGTTTGTCTGCCAAAGAGTTTATCCCATACATAAGACACTGGCCTACTTTACTACATTACCCCATCATTTCATTTACTGAGTAGCTGAATGTAAACCAACTGCATTGTTAGTCAAAAATGATAGAATGTACTAATGTAGGCATTGCAAATAACTTTTAAATCCCCTGTTCAATTCATCAACAATCACCTCTCCATCACAGCTAAAAGTAAATTAATTAAATCATTTCATTTAGCCTTGCATTCATTTACTTTTGCCTGCAAAAGGGAAAATAAAGCCTTTATTCTGCAAATGGAGATGGGACCATTGCCCAAGTCTTCTGTGTGCAGAGTGCGTCTTTTAATTTAAAACCTAGCCTTGGCAGTATTGAACCTTGTCACATGCTTCTGCCCTGTCTTATGTCTTGGATCTAAACACAAGACAAGCCTTTTTGTTTGAGAGCTAGAAACTGTACCAGCTAACAGGCATGAGCCGAAAGTGAGGAGTTGGGAATGCCATTCTCATGTACCTCTGTACTATACTTGGGGTCTCGGAGTCACAGGTCAGGTATTTAGTATAACAATACAACCGTTTCTCTTTTCAAAACTAGTTTAGTTGTAAGTTTGAATACTGGGCCTCGTGCAGATATTATGAATGAGAAAACTTTAGATTCTAACAGAAATCATGTGACTGAGCTTACATCTGTGTTTGTAAGAATTCAGCAGAAGCCCCCAACATGAACCAAAACAACAAAGTTAAAGTGAAGGATGTGTAAAAGCACCATACCACAGATATCGGGGATAAAACCACGTGACAGAATACAGTTACTCTGGCCACATTTCATGTCAGGTAATCTGAGGGTCAGTAAACCTGCAGTAAAAGGGTATCTTGATAATAAGCCTGAATTAAGGTGACAAAGTGGAAACAGCTGTAACAAAAGAACTCAGAGATAACACTTGTGTATCAAGTGGGTGGTAATGGATGTAGTAAGAAGAGCCATGTGAAACAGTAAGGTTGAATCAGACTGCATTCCCAGTCTGTTGCAAGGAGTCTTGTTCAGTACAGCATGTCATTCAAGTCAGGAATACTTCAGCAGAACATCTCTGAGACAGTTATGCCCTACATGATTGTTTACAAATGTGAGCTATCTTTTTAGGGTGTACATTGTGTAGTATCTTGATCATGATTTACACTGGCAATAAGCACATATTTTTATTATAGGTTCATAGGTTCATAGGTAGGTACTAGGCTATCTGCCCGAAGGCATTTATAAGCCTAGCCAGAATGTGTTGGCTTTTGCCGCCCCCTTAGATTAGTTCCCTGTGCCTCTGTACAGCAGAGCCACTGAAGTGATCCCCGAGCTAAACTTTCTGTTTCCCATCCACTTGTCAAGGTTTCTTTTGAAGAGTGTTAGTGAGGAGCTCTGCCTAATGTAGATTGGGATCTTGTTCCAAAGCATGGGAAGTCTCTGGGACAGGAATCTATCCCTCCAGCACGTCCTATTTATTGTTGTGGTGAGGTTTAGATCCCTAGAGCGTGTGGCTTGAAGGGATAAAGTTTTCTTTAGGTGGAGCATGTCCATCAATTCTGGGTTGGACATGGCCTTGTATGTCGGGCAGAGATCACCTCTGAGTAGGCGGTATGCAACCGAGTATAGCTGTAGTTTCTTCAGTCGAGATGCATAGGGCATCTGTTTTTGGCCAGTGATCCTCTTGGTGAGGTACTTCTGTGGTCTTTCCAGCTGTTGCAGGTGTCTTGTAAGTTACATCCCAACTGGGGCGTTGTACTCTATGATAGGTCTGATGAGTGATGAGTAGAGGGGCACAATGACCTCTTTTGATCTGGATGCGAACCCTTTTGTGATTAGGTGGGCCACGTAGAAGGATTTTCTAACCACTTTGGCAATGTGACTATCAAAGGTGCGATTACTATCTACTTGGGTCCCCAGATCCCTTATTATGTCTTCCGTATTTAGAGGACTACCATCTATGTGGTAGTTTGTGGGTACTTTGTTTTTTCCAAAGGGGATGACTACGCACTTTCTGGCATTTAGCTTGAGGCCATGATTTTGACACCAGGTATCCGTCTCAGTGAGACCCTTTTGGAGGATGTCTGTGTCAGCCAGAGAGTCAATTATAGCCTCTAGTTTGCAGTCGTCTGTGAACTGTGTCAGCCATAGTCCTCCTGTGCTTGCCTGTACCTCTGAGAAGTATATGCCGAACAGGAGGGGTCCTAGGACTGAGCCCTAGAGAACACCACTTGTAACCAGTTTAGAGTCGGACCTAACTCCCGCAACTCTCACCATGTGGGTTCTGTCCGTGAGCCAGTTGTGTAACCCATCTTGTGACATAGGGGTTTATGTTCAGCTGGTGAGCTTGTCTATAATACCAGAATGGGGAATGGTATCAAAGGCCTTAGTGAGGTCTAGGTAGGCTGTGTGTACTACCTTTCTCTCATCTATAGCCTTGGTAACTGTCTCAAAGAAGTCCACTAGGTTTAGGAGGCATGATTTGCCCTTAACAAAGCCGAACTGGGTAGTGTCCAGTGTTTGAGGTTCCCAATGTCTCTGTTGATGAGTACCATGATGATGCGCTCCATAGCCTTGCAGACCAAGCTAGTCAGGCTTATAGGGCAATAGTTCAAGGGGTCTGTTGTAGCTCCACCTTTGTGGAGTGGAATAACCATTGCTGTGCACCACTCTATGGGTACATAGCCTGTGGAGAGGCTGAGTTTGAACAGTATGTTTAGGTGAGGGATTAGTTTGTCTTTGAGCTCGTGTAGGATGCAGCCTGGGACACCATCCGGTCCCATTGATGCTGTGTTTTTGGCTTTGGAGAGGGCTGTTTTAACTTGAGTGTCTGTGATTTCAGGGACTCTACATTCTTCTGGTATGGTTATGGGCCCTTTTGGGGGTGAGAGGGGGTGACGTTTGTGCTGAACCTGTCTGCCAGGATGTTGGCGATATCAGTCGGTTAAGTGTATTTTGTGCCATTCTGCACTAACACCGAGCAGATCCGAGCATTGCCACTTAGATTCATGACAAAGCTAACGAATGCCTTCTGGTTATCTTTGGAGTCCTTGGCAATTTTTCTTTCAAAGCTCACCTTGGATGATTTTATGAGGGATCATAGCTTCTTGCTGATACTGATCAGGGATGTCTTCCCTTCTTGGGATTTTTCTCTTTTCTGTACTAGTTTCCTCCTTCTATTGTATAGCTTGTTTATGGCAGGAGTCCACCAGACTGGGTTCCTTTTCTTGGAGTAGTGAGTCTTGGTTTTGCTTGGGATGGCATGATCAATGCATTCTTGTAGGTGCCCATAGAATGCATTAGTAAAGGATTTTGCAGCTTGGACAGCGTTATCCTTCAGCATGGGGGCTTTGAAACTTTCCCCCTTGGCCTTAAGTAACGTGAAGTTTGCTTTTGAAAAGTTTTTCACAGTGGTTTTCTTGTTCAGGGGTGGAGGTGGAATGTGGATATCCAAACTGATTTTTTTATGGTCAGATCTAATCAGCGAGGGGTTGACCATGTTGGTGATGACCAGGTCCTATATGTTGTCACCTCTGATGGGAGTGTTGACCAGTTGAACCAGGGCATTTGAGTTTATAAATTCTAGGAAATGTTGGGCAAGGGAGTTAGTACTTGAGTAGTTCTCCCAGTTAATGTTTGGGTAATTGAAATCACCCAATATTAGGGTGTTTGGTAGGACCTTTATGTTTCCCACTGTTTTCAGAACTGTGGAATGGGGGTCCTGGGACATGGTGGGTGATCTGTAGCAAGCTACAATTTGAATTGCAGTTTTGGCCGTTGTTAATTGTACGTGGATGATCTCTGAAGCATCGTGCTGTGCCACTAACCTGGAGGTGTGGGTATCCTTGATGAATATGGATACGCCCCCACCTTTTGTATTTTGGTTTGGGTTCTGTGGCCGAAATGTATGGTATGAGTTGTAGCCTGGTAGTGCTGGGGTGCTGTCTGGAGCCTTAAACCAGGTTTCTGTTACTGCACATCTATCGATTTTCTCCATACTGAGGAGTGCCTCGGGTGTGTGCATTTTGAGGTTTAGACTTCTGGCATTGAGTAGCATTACCCTTAATTTTTTGTTACTTGTGCTATTTACGGTGGTGGGTTTGTCTTTTGAGCCTTGCCTAAAAAAGGCACTTGGGGGTGGCAAGAGACTTGGCCAGTATTTGAAAGCCTAAGGGTGACAGGTGCAAGCCGTCTCTAGCGAAGCAGCGTGGCTTGTCGAGCATGTCATCCCAGGGGGACAAACACTGGATCCCCTTTGAATGACACCAGAAACTTAGCCAATTGTTGAAATCGAGAATTTTTTCTTCATACCATGTATCATTCTTGGTGAGAGCTGGATGCTACTCAGGGTCAGGGTCATACCAGCCTGGGCTATGTGATCAGAGAGCTCTTCCATGTCTCTTTTCCTGTAGTCCAGGGAGGTACGGCTCAGGTCATTCACACCAACATGGACAATGACAGAGTCATATTTGTACTTGTTCTGGAGTGACTTGAGTGCTTGTGTTATGTGGCGGATCCTGGCACCTGACAGGCAGCTAACAGTAACCTTCTCCTTATTCAGCCTAGTGAGTGGGATGTCAGTGTGCCTGACTATAGAGTCACCTATTACTAGTATGTTGGGTATGTTATTTTGCCTTAAGGGCTGTGATTGCATGGCACACTGGTTTTGTGAAGTATGTGTTTCATGTTTTTTGTTGGGGGTGGAGGTTGCTTGGATGTTTGCTTTGGAGGTCTCTGTTGGTTTTGTAGATTTTTATTTAGAGCCTCTGAGTATGTTTTCATGTATTTATGTGTGTTTTTTTGCCGGTGCTGCTTTAATGGGTGTATGTGAGACTGGTGGTGTGATGCAAGTATTTCCCTTCTTCTCTTGACTGTCTGATCCAGTCTTGGGTTGAGAGAGCTTAGCCTCCAGTTTGGCTGTATAATTGCATCTCTCGCATGTATTAGTGTTTGGTGGTAGGAGGAGGGGGTTGTCTGTGTACATGAGGCAGTTGTAACATTGCCCCAAAATGCCCAGATTCACCAGTTGGACTGGAGAGTACACCTGAAACTGCCCTTTGGACATGCCTGGATAGGTACAGTGAACTGTTTTACTAGATGGCTGGTAGGTCGAATACAGTCCTTCTGTACAGTACAGGAGGGTCTAGTGCTAGGGTTTATAAGTGCTTGCTATAAGTTTTGAGCAAGTGCCAGGCTGAGAAATGAATGGCTTGATTGCTTAAGTTGAAAGTTTGTCTAGTTCCAAGGGAAAAATTGAAGAAGAGACTTTGTGGAGCCGGGAATAGTTTTACCCTAGCTAACCGGCGCTGCCCGGCACACAAAACCAGGCAAATACAGTATTTATAGCAGGAAAATGAAAGAGATAGAAATTAGCCCAAAATGGCCAATAAACTACTAATTTCTGGGCTGAAACCACTCCTCCAGGGACAGATAGGCTGCTCAAAGTTCCCCTCTCTCACAGGTGAACAGAGAACTTCCTTCTATCCAAGTAAGGTATGGATAAACACAGAGATTTGTAACACAACCCTGAATTCAGCACTAACCTGAAAACTGGACTATACTAGCTTGGAAAGGCGGGAAACAAGTATATATATATTTTTTTTGTTTTGTTTTTTTTTTTTTTTTTTTTTTTTTTTTAGAAAATAAAGCAGATACAGTCAAAAAACACTTTAAATGCACAGAAAAGGATACTTATTGTTATATATCGCAGATCAGAGTTGTAGTCAATGCCCCTAGTAATAAAGTAGGAAGAAACACAAATACAGTAAAAGCAGATGAATAAAGTGCAATTTATATATATATATATATATATATATATATATATATATATATATATATATATATATATATATATATATATATATATAGATTCACTTCAGAAGCTTGAAATACTGAAATCTCGAATTTCAGTATCTTGAGCCCAAGAAGTCGAATCTACAAAACAACAAAAAGTAAAAACCGCAAAATTCAAAACCTTGAATACCGGAAGTTTGGAATTTCGCGGTTTTACTGCACACACACACACACACACACACACACACACACACACACACACACACACACACACACACACAGACACACACCATCCACCACACAAACACACACAACCACTGTACTACATGAAAGCAGGGGGGCACACACACACCCCTACTTAAATATTCTCACTCCGAGGTCACACTACATACAAACACATACAAAACACCACCACACAAGCTACTTTCTCTTCGCACACACACATCATAGCAACAAAACACACTGACACACACCACAGCCCCTACCCAAACCCCTTAACACACACACACACACACACACACACACACACACACACACACACACACACACACACACACACACTTACCTGAATACATGACCACAGTGTGAAATTCAAAACCTCCGGTATTCGAGGTTTTGAATTTCGTGCTTCTAAACTTTCGCTATTATGTGGATTCGGCTTCTTGGGCTTCAAATACTGAAATTTGACATTTCAGTATTTCGAGCTTCTGAAGGGAACCTATATATATATATATATATATATATATATATATATATATATATATATATACTTGAAATCTAGAAATATTTTTAGCAGGCAGCATCAGTCTTTAAACCTTCCTTTAAGCAAAGATTTTACATAAACAATGGCAGTTATGTAACTTGGGTGCATAAAGTCTCCACTATAACCTAGAAGTGTTAGGTTTGAGTGGCACCCTGGACACTGGTGCTGAAAGAGAGGATGAGGGGAAGGAGAGACATGATGCAGCAATGCCTCCTTACCTGTCTCATGGGGGAAGGGGGAGC
>NC_056751.1:557605533-557618033 GCF_019279795.1 Protopterus annectens | reverse complement strand
TTTTGGTCAAAAACTATGTTGTTTTCTTTATTCACCATGAAGCAGCAGTTCCACAGGCACTTATATTAATTAAAGGAATGCGATGGGAGAGGGTAGAGGCTCACAGTCACTGGAGGAAAACTAAGTCTTCCCAAAAGACGTATGTTATTGAAGTGAAGGGGGACCACAACTGGCAGGGAACACAAGTCAATATAAGTCAATATGTCCCTTTTTTTGTCTACTGGTCTCCTGTAAAGTGTCTCTGGTCTGTTTACTTAGATAATTTACTTATCTTTATTTTGTTTTGGTTTATATGTACAAAATCCTGAACCCTTATAAAATTCTAGATTTCTGATTTAAGACATCAAAAGCATTAATCATAAAAAGAATAAATTCAAACTAGCAAGTAAATGTTTCCCAGGCAGCTGTCATCTATTTCAAAGCATAGCATAGCACTGAGGTAACCCCACAAATTTGGTGACTAACCTATAACAGGAACAGTTATGACTTTTGAAGAGCAAGACATTAACAGCATTAGCTATCGGGATAAAAGATTTTGTCAAACTGTTGTAGACAGCCCCAGGTTTTTACTTAACACAAGTTCTGCAGCTTTGAAATGGCAGTATTTGCTTCAGCAGTAGTGGTAACTAATGACACTTTAAAAATTCATAATTGAATGTTTGTCTGGGCAAAGTACAACAGCCTTTATCAAAACAAAAAAGCACAATAACTTTATAATATACATCAGAATATTTAACTGTATAAAATAAAAATAAAAGCTGTTACTTAAACCCTGCCAAGATTGCCTAGTCAGTCTGTCAGCTAAAGAAATACTCCGATACCTGCTTTATGCATAGGCAGATCAAGTGTGTGTATACACACACACACACAGACACACACACGCACGCACGCACGTACACATGCACACACACAGACGCACACACACATACACAGACACACACGCGCGCGCACACACACACGCACACACGCACACATGCACACACACGCACGCACACACACACACACACACACACACACGCACACAGACACACACACACACACACACATAGCACATGTAAATGCCCATACTTAGTCACACATGGCAGATATATCTTGCATTCTCTGCTGTGATTACATGGGTTGGATTTTTCTGTTGCATTCTTTCACTGGTACAGCATATACAACTAGACTGAAATATGCCATTTTATGGTTCATCTTTGTCTGAGTGTGCAGTTTTTTTGTCTGTTGACTCAGGCATTCTGGCAAATGTGAAAGTTTTATAATCTCTCTTCGAAAGACCACTGGTGTAGGGGGTGAAAAAGGAGCCACATGGAGTCAGCATAATGGAGAAAAGCTTGTGAGCCTCACTGCCACAATTTTTTAAAATACACATTTATGCCACACATCTGGTTCTGATCAAACCCTAAAGATGGTCAGAGAAGTTAACTTTTACATTCATATAATACAAGGGTATCTTCAGTTTTAGTGAAGTAACAGTATCTATTAGTATCAACCAAAAGTCCCTAAATCTTAAAACATTCTGATTTTGTTAAGGTTTTCCCTGCATAGTAAAAATAACCCAAAAGACTTTGTATAAGATATGTGGAGTTAAAGATAGAAGACTAACATAGCAAAGAAAAAAGTTTCAGGATGACCACTATATATTTTATATAAGTGACAAATGTGAAGTATAAGAAAGCACTACACTACTGCATGTCATTTGCTTTATAAATAATTGCTATTAATTACAGAAATACACTGTAACTCCTTACATCCATATCAGCCCTTAAGCCCATTTATTGCCCAATGTGTTACAGAAATGTAATATTTTTAGCTGTACTGGGTGCAATGGCTAAACGAAGTGTCACCTTTTTATACTCCATCTATTTTTGCCTTCATTGGCCATCTTTTTAAGATTTATTAATTAGGCCAAACCTGAAAACAAAAGCAATCCCCTGAGAGAAGCCCTGCATTCAGTAATAATAAAAACTCTTTCCTGTCAGAGACCATAAAAAGATTTATTACTTTAGGCAATATTAGCTAGTGGTCAAAGTCCCCAAGTTAAGATCTTACAGAAACTATGTCTGTGAACCACAGGCTATGTCTGCTTTCTAAATGATTCACCCAAAGCTAGGAGCATATTTCAGAATATCTTGCACTAATCACTAACACCTGGAATCCGAAAGGAGACTTGCCATAAGTACAATCCATTGGCTCTTCAAAAAAAAAAAGAGAGAGAGTGACAGAGCAAGAAAGAGATAAAGAGACAGAAAGGAAGGTAAAAAGCTACAAGCGGTGACCAGTTAAAATTAGACTTAATGAGCAACAATGGGAAAAATACTTTCTAGCCTTCTTTACCAGTAGTGAGACTGCACAGGGAAAAAAAATGTTTGGACTGAAGTGATCTGAGTACTTGGAGACTGAGTCAACCTTTACTAATTTTCCAGTAGTCAGCTGTGACTGCCCTACCAGAACCATGTTCAAATCCTAGCTGGCAATAATTTAGTTATAGAGAGTTGTTGTACTGCCCAGAGCATATGTCAGAAAGTATATGTGCCCCCACAGCATATTTTGTTTCCATTATTCTATTTATTGGAACAAGACAATATAATGAATATGTGTAGCAGTGTGTGTGTGTGTGTGTGTGTGTGTGTGTGTGTGTGTGTGTGTGTGTGTGTGTGTGTGTGTATGTGTGTGTGTGTTTGTGTGTTCTGTGTGAGTAAGGGTGGTGGGGAGCCGATAGCCTTAATCAGTGTGTTATTTTTTCTGCCTATTTCTGAGGTCACTTACATACAAGATCAGTGAAGTACTGGGATACCCCTAAACAAGGGATATGCCCAGATTTATAAGTGGGCATACCGAGTGGTTACTGATTTGAATAACGGTAACTTTTTTGTGTAATACAAGGACATAAGTAGCAATACTGACAATGAAGCTAAGCACAGCTGTGTCTGCACAGGTATGAGTGCATTGATCTCTTAACAACAAACTGGCTGCTTAAGCTTCTAAATTTAATCAAGGATAAGTTTTGAAAGTGTAAAATAAAAAAACATTGACAAGGCTAAGAGTCACAATATTTATCTAGCACTTTTGTACTTACTGGTTATGGCACTTCCACAGACTAGACAATTAACACAATTAATACATTTAAATACTAAAGCCAAAATGTCACATGACCACAATTCACCAGTCAACATTCATAATATAAAAAGGTTACATCATCTCCATCCCTAAACATATTAAAAATCTTTTTAAAGAACATACAAATATAAAAAATAATGCAGAACAACAAGTATCAGAAATAAATTACAATCTTTCATTTGTCCACACTAATAAACTATTGATAGAAAAAAAATCTCATTTAACCCAGGAGTACTTTTTGTGTCCAAAAGTAACTGCCAATATAACTTAATGGATTCTAATAGGACACTTCAAGTAACTACCCTAACCAGAGGGGAATGTAACATCTTTTCTAGGAAAAATAATGTAGTTTGGGACTTGGTTAAGTACTGCTTGGAGACTTTGAGGAAAATAGCTTTAGTTGTACTTTGCTCCAAATTAAGATCTTCAGAATCTGTACCCTCACTATTCAGAATTTAAAAGCAACTGAAAATGTTAGAAATTAAGTATCAAGTTCATTTTAAAAAGAATCAGAGGAACATCTTGTAAATGCCACAGTTTTATTTTCTTCCCATCACCCATAAGCTTGATATGGTATATACACTGTATATTTTCAGGTTACATGTGGCTCCCATTTGATGGCTCTGTGATATGACAGAAGGATGTATACCTGCAGTTTGACATGACATGGTACATACATGCTAGGTTTTCAGATTACATATAGCTCCTATCTGATGTCTCTGTGATATGAGATTATGAAGTCTACATGCAATTGGGCATAATGAAATAGAACTGCTAGCAGGGAACAGTGAATGTTGAGCAGTATACCTATTTATGACATCAGGTCTTTAATCATTACCTCAATAAGCCTGGCATGGTCTTATCTCAGTACATCTTATTGTTGGCTTTTCTTGTAGAAGAAGGAATAACTGTACGATTAAAAATATCATTACTGCTAATAGATCAGTGAATTGGCAGAGGAGAGGAAACACATCATTCAGCAGAGCTGATCCTTCAGCTAAATCTGCTATTGATGAAATGAAGTTTTAGGGCAAGAATCAGCAGAGCCCTACTGCTGAGAACCTGTGAGTGGCACATGAGCATATGACAGTGCCACATGGTATTAAACCAATGTGTTGGTTGTGAGTGCTCATAATGCAACACAAACATTTATGCAAAACAATGCTCAAAACACAAAACAAGACACCTGTAATATGTACCACTGATACTTCAAACTATAAAAATAATTAATAAAATATTCATAGCCAAATTACCATTATAAATTTGTTTGTCATAAGAATAGCCCTCAAAAACAATAGCAGTAATTTGGATATGCATATTACTATGCTTTCAAGCAATCTCAAAAAGCCACAGAGACATTTTAATGGTAACTAGGCAGCCATATTCTGTAATGGCCATTGTTACTTTAACCTGTGAGTAAGGGACAGTCCAGCATAACAATTCTGCCCCAGTGGCTCTTAAAACTCACTTTTTAAATGGAAACCTTTAACTTGTCCATGAAGTCTGGTTTATATATTCATTATCTTCTCAGCTAGAAGTAAGGTATAGTGTATATACATTGTGGTGCCAAGGGGTGCCAGACTAAAGAAAACTGATTTAATATCTGATGAAGTTTTTTCTTTCTTATTGCAAACTGCTGGCACCTTTGTAAACTATATTAAATTATCACTTAAGGCATAGGCACTCATACATTAATAGAAAAGAAAAAACATATTAACATTCTTCATGTACATGCATTTTTTATGTGTGTGTGTGTGTGTGTGTGTGTGTGTGTGTGTGTGTGTGTGTGTGTGTATAAGTATATAAATATATATATAACTATTTTATATATATATATATATATATATATATATATATATATATATATATATATATATATCTATATATATATATATATATATATACTTTTTTTGACAACTGCCATTCACGTTAGCATTACATAAATTGCCAATACCTCCAAACTTCACTCCTCTTCCTGAACACTATTCTGTATCTATTTTCCCCACAAAATCCATTTATACGTAATTTGCTCCTTTCTTTTTCTAAAGATCTTGCTTCCAGCTCTTTTATCTCTTTTACAATATTCAATACTTCAACTACAGTTGCTATAGACTTTGATTTCCACTTTCTTGACATTGCTTTTTGAGCAGCCAATAGGATTAAACTTAGTAAGGACTTATTACGTCTATGCAATTCAAATCCTGTACCCAAGTTCAAAAGAATAATTCTTGTAGTCGCAGCTATTTGCTCCCCCAATGTTTCTGACAGGGAAATCTCTAGAGAATTTTTAAAATCTGCAAATTCATTAAATTCTCAAAAGCATGTTCCATATTATGTTTCTCTTTCCCATCAAACCTCTACCATTTGCTACTTACCTGAGGAAAATTCTCTGAGGTTTGCATGGACTATAAAAATACCTATGTAAATATTTCCAAGCTAAAATCCTAAACCTTCTGGACCTGGTTGCATACTTGGGAGCCATACAGATGCCCCCTATTGTTTCACTGTAAATTGCCGTTTTAGTCTCTCTTCCAACTCTTCTCTAACCTCCTCTGGTTAATTCTTATAGTTATATTGCAATAATTTATATGCCTTACTAATTTCCTCTTTTTAAACAGCAGCTTCTATTCTAGACTTGACTAAAAAATCTACCAGAGTTGGCCTTTCACTTAGCACACCTCATCCTTTTTATTTGCCTATACTCTTGATATGAATTCCTGTTAGAGTAAGACATCTCTAACCTGCATACCAAACTTCTGCTTAGCGTCATACCACTCTATTACCTTTCCCCTCTCTAGTATTTGCTCCCAATACCCTGGTTCCTTTGCCAATTTTCTACAGTAAATTTCAGCCCCCTCTTGTCTATTTGCTATATTCCTATTTGCCATTGTCCCTCTTGGCAAAAATCTCCTTCTTCCATTTCCCAATTAGCTTAGTTCTTAGAATATTTTCTGCTAGTTTATGGATATAATATTCTGTATGGTTGTTATTCTCCATAAGGATCTGCATTCAAAATTCTACTTTCTCATAATCCCCCCCCCCCATTTCATCATCATCCCTTTCTACTTTGATGTATAAACTTCCACCTGTGTTATGTATATGAACCTTGACTTCATAGCTGTAAAATATCAGTTCATATCAGGCAATCCTAAAACACAATTTATTCAATGTATTCTTCTTAACTCTTGTCTTCTTCTCCTGCTATATAAATTCCTTCAGCAATTTATTAATTATTCCCACAACTTCTCCTCCGATTGATAAAAGTATGCCTGATCTAGATATAAAACTAAAGGGACTAAAACATTTTCACTGCTTGTATCTTGCTATCCATATCCATAATCAAGATCTTCCAGGATCTTAGTTTTTGTATTATCTTTTCTTTAGTCTCTTTCCATATATCTTTAGCTGCCATAACAGAATACGTTTTTAATTGATATACCTAAACAGTTCATATTATTGTATCCCCATAAATGTGGATACTGCTAAAGCAATTCATGTGTTGGGCCATAGTTTATCAGTAAAACTATTGCTTTATCTTCTTTAATTTTATATCCCAAATAGACTTGCAGCTGTCTCAGAATGTTTCACTGTTTTAATCTGCAATGTATGTTTCCTGTTCCTGGAAATGATGCAGCCTTTTTTGTTTTAAATGAAAAATAACAATGAAAGGACATAAAAACGTATTTGAAAAGTAAAGTGTAACTTTCTGTAGTTTCTCAGGAAGAAATTAATGGCACACGTATAATTAAGCCACACAAGAGTTTTGAAACATGAAAGCAAAGACATAAAAACATGCATAAAAATGCAAATAAGGTATACGTCAAAATAACAGCTGGCCAGAACTAGTAGGAAGCACTAATTTATACGCAAATAGTTAATAGGTATATCCTCTACTTGTAGCTCATCTATTGTTCTGCTATGGGGAAAAGGAAACTAATGCTGTCTGATATATTGCAATCACACCTGATTTTGTGTGACAGTGGACATTATGCAACCTGATGTCCTAGTCTTCTGTACATGAGCAGTGAGCAAAAATATATATGCATATTTTGAGCTGTTTTCTCTTAGTCTAAGTTTTAGATTCTACTTTGGAAGATACATTCATGTAAGTGTTGTTAGACCTTGTGTTAGTTTCTCAGACTTTGAGCAGTTAAGGGCCAGTACTTCCTTAGTAATAGACAACTAGAATATATATTTAACTGTAAATGCTGTTTGCCTTTCTTTGTGCACCATTTTGACCTCTGCATATTTAATCTGTATCAGCAGTGTTTCCTTTATTGTTTAAGTAAAAAGTTTTAGGTATTCACTTTAAACTCTTGTGTCTGACATTTATTTTATATATATTATTTTTATTTACTTCCTGAGATTGGGGAATTGAGCACTGCAGGCTGGAAAGAAGTAGTTCAGTCTCTAATTAACTAGATTGCTTGTGCCTACTAGAACTGAAAGATATTAATTGCTACAATTTATATTTGGCTGAATCAAAAGTAGTCCAGTATTTAATTTTATTTTTATTTATTTTTATTTATTTTACATTTGTTGACCGGGCTGGTCTAACTGGATATATGTCCATTTTCAGTAGAGGCCCAGGTAGAAAAGCTCCAACATAGGAAATAGTATCATAGCATACAGTATATGCAATAGACAGATGTTACATTACATTCTTTTAGAACAGACAATACAAAAATTGTGTAACAGTTACCTGGAAAAAAAAACATTGGATAGCATATAATAAAATGATAAAGAATACCAAGAATTGTTATCTTAAATTAGAGGTGTGGTTACAGGCATACAATCTTATACTTACATACAGTACATATTCAGTAGAGGCCTGGGGAGAAAAGCTCCAATATAGGCAATAGTATCTTAGAATACATTATATATAATAGAAGGAAGTTACATTACATTATTTTAGATTAGACAATAGGAGGTGAGTTCTTTTAGAGAAGTAAGTTATGAAACAGTGCAGAGGAAGTCTCTTTAATCCTAGGAAATGGTTAGTGTTCTAGTTGCAATTGATAGGCATAATAAAACAACAGAGCAGAGATGTAAAGGGAGTGGGAGATAGGGAAATAGACTTTTAGGCAGGGTTAGAGCAGGGACATAGCCAGTGTGTTTTGAGATATTCTTTAAGATGTTTTTTGAAGAGTAGTGTGGAAGAAAGTGATGATAATTCTTTAGGAAGCTGGTTCCAGGTTTTTCCCACTGCACTGGAGAATAGTGAGTCCCCAGCCTTGTTGTTAGATTTAGTAGTAGAGACTAGAAGTTCATTAGCAGAGCATAGTGTTGCCAGATTATTATATGGGGTAACCATACTAGTGAGGATAGGAGTCTTGTTAGGGTGGTAGAGAATATTTTGGGAAATAGTCAGTTGTTGAGAAAGTAGTTGATTCTGTAGTTCTAACCATCCTAGCTTTTTAAGGTTGTGACAGTGATGGGTTCTAAAAGGGGAGCCAGTGGCAAATCTGGCAATGTTATTATAGCTGGTTGCAAGTTTGCTAAGGTTGTTTTTAGATAGGTTAGTATAAATGGCAGAGGCATAAAACAGGGTAGAGATAAGGTGGGTTTGGGCAATGGTAGTTCTGGCTAGTGGTGTGAGGAAGGGTTTGATTCTATAAAGGGATCCTAGTTTTCTGTTGACTGATTTTATAGTAGTATTAATATGATCATATGATCATCATAGCTAAAGCTGTGGTCTATTGTAATACCTAAGAGTCAGGTTGTAGTGTCTGGGGATATGGTAGTTCCATTGTTAGAAGTTACTGTGAAGTGACATTGTGGAGACCTTTGGTTAGGAGTAAAGAGCAATAATTTAGTTTTTTGGGGGTTAAGGAGGAGGCAATGACTCATGAACCAATTTTCAACAGTATGAAATACAGTTTGGATGAGGGCCTGGAGTGAGGAAACAGAGTTGACAGAGCATATTAAAGTTCAATCATCTGCATATTGTATGCAGGTGGCTTGTGGAATTTTAGAGTTAAGATCATTAATAAAGACTGAAAAGAGAAGAGGGCCTAATATGGAGCCTTGGGGCACTCCAATGTTGACAGGGAGGGGTGTGGATAAATTATTATCCCAGAGAACAGCTTGATGTCTGTTATCTAAGTATGATTTAAACCAAAGTATTGCATGTGGGTCAAGAGATAGGGATTTTAGTATATCAATAAGTAGGTGATGGTTAACCATGTTGAAGGCTTTTGACAGGTCAATAAATAGTGCAGATGAAAGATAATTATTATTACGATGTTTGCTAATACAGTCAGAAAAGCATAGTAAGGTAGTGGTTGCACTATGGTGAGGTCTAAAGCCATGCTGACAGTTAGCAAGTAAGTTATTAGAGAGAAGGTGGGTGAGTAGCTGTCAGTGAATACATTTTTCCATTATTTTTGCTATTGAAGAGAGTAAGGCTATTGGTCAGAAGTTAGAAATCTCTGTAGAGGAAACACCCTTGTGCAGAGGGTTGATGTGTGAAACTTTCCAGATGGTGGGGATTGTTCCTTCAGTAATTGTTCTATTTATAAGGATGGATATAGGATAGGCAATGGCTTTAGATGCAATTTGTAGGTATTCACCTGGTAGACGGTCAGCTGAAGGGATACAAGGTTTGAGTTTTTGCAGGAGGGAGCAGATGAGGGATGTTGGTACTGGTTCCAAATGAAATGAAGGAGCTGGGCTATTTATACTTATTGATAGGTTAGTGCTAACAGGGGGTAGTGCATTTGCTAAAGTTTGAATAGCTTCAGTGAAGTAGTTGTTGAAGGCATCAGCAATGTGCTTAGGGTTATCCTGGGTTATACCTGATGGGGTGGGAGTTTTGGAGTGCCCTGGATGAAGCAGTTTGTTAATGCCTGACCAGAACTTTTGTGGTTTATGCTGGTGGGTTTGTTGTAGGTGAAGGTAGTAGTTTTTTTTGTCTAGCCGAATTTCTTTTTTTGTGGTATTTCATAGCTGCTTCAAGTAAAGATGGTCTGCTGGGTTTTTTGATGCTTTCCATTTGGCCCATATTTTATTACGTAGGAGAATCTTTTGTCTCGTTTCTTTGGTGAGCCATGGAGCAGTTTTGGTTCGTATTCTGGTAGAGCGAGAGGGGGCATGGCAATCAAGGATGTGTAGGACTGTTGTATTGAAGTAAGACACTGCTTCTGGTAGAGCGAGAGGGGGCATGGCAATCAAGGATTTGTAGGAATTTTGTATTGAAGTAAGACACTGCTGGTAGAGCGAGAGGGGGCATGGCAATCAAGGATTTGTAGGAATTTTGTATTGAAGTAAGACACTGCTGGTAGAGCGAGAGGCGCGATGGCAATCAAGGATTTGTAGGAATTTTGTATTGAAGTAAGACACTGCTGGTAGAGCGAGAGGGGGCATGGCAATCAAGGATTTGTAGGAATTTTGTATTGAAGTAAGACACTGCTGGTAGAGCGAGAGGGGGCATGGCAATCAAGGATTTGTAGGAATTTTGTATTGAAGTAAGACACTGCTTCTGGTAGAGCGAGAGGGGGCATGGCAATCAAGGATTTGTAGGAATTTTGTATTGAAGTTAGATACTGCTGGTAGAGCGAGAGGGGGCATGGCAATCAAGGATTTGTAGGAATTTTGTATTGAAGTAAGACACTGCTTCTGATAGAGTGGGAGGGGACATGGCAATCAAGGATTTGTAGGAATTTTGTATTGAAGTAAGATACTGCTGGTAGAGCGAGAGGGGGCATGGCAATCAAGGATGTGTAGGAATGTTGTATTGAAGTAAGATACTGCTGGTAGAGCGAGAGGGGGCATGGCAATCAAGGATTTGTAGGAATGTTGTATTGAAGTAAGACACTGCTTCTGGTAGAGCGAGAGGGGGCATGGCAATCAAGGATTTGTAGGAATTTTGTACTGAAGTAAGATACTGCTGGTAGAGCGAGAGGGGGCATGGCAATCAAGGATTTGTAGGAATTTTGTATTGAAGTAAGACACTGCTGGTAGAGCGAGAGGGGGCATGGCAATCAAGGATTTGTAGGAATTTTGTACTGAAGTAAGATACTGCTGGTAGAGCGAGAGGGGGCATGGCAATCAAGGATTTGTAGGAATTTTGTACTGAAGTAAGACACTGCTGGTAGAGCGAGAGGGGGCATGGCAATCAAGGATTTGTAGGAATTTTGTATTGAAGTAAGACACTGCTTCTGATAGAGCGAGAGGGGGCATGGCAATCAAGGATTTGTAGGAATTTTGTATTGAAGTAAGACACTGCTGGTAGAGCGAGAGGGGGCATGGCAATCAAGGATTTGTAGGAATTTTGTATTGAAGTAAGATACTGCATCTGGTAGAGCGAGAGGGGGCATGGCAATCAAGGATGTGTAGGAATTTTGTATTGAAGTAAGACCCTGCTGGTAGAGCGAGAGGGGGCATGGCAATCAAGGATTTGTAGGAATTTTGTATTGAAGTAAGACCCTGCTGGTAGAGCGAGAGGGGGCATGGCAATCAAGGATTTGTAGGAATTTTGTATTGAAGTAAGACACTGCTGGTAGAGCGAGAGGGGGCATGGCAATCAAGGATTTGTAGGAATTTTGTATTGAAGTAAGATACTGCATCTGGTAGAGCGAGAGGGGGCATGGCAATCAAGGATTTGTAGGAATTTTGTATTGAAGTTAGATACTGCTGGTAGAGCGAGAGGGGGCATGGCAATCAAGGATTTGTAGGAATTTTGTATTGAAGTAAGACACTGCTTCTGGTAGAGCGAGAGGGGGCATGGCAATCAAGGATTTGTAGGAATTTTGTATTGAAGTTAGATACTGCTGGTAGAGCGAGAGGGGGCATGGCAATCAAGGATTTGTAGGAATTTTGTATTGAAGTAAGACACTGCTTCTGATAGAGTGAGAGGGGACATGGCAATCAAGGATTTGTAGGAATTTTGTATTGAAGTAAGATACTGCTGGTAGAGCGAGAGGGGGCATGGCAATCAAGGATGTGTAGGAATGTTGTATTGAAGTAAGATACTGCTGGTAGAGCGAGAGGGGGCATGGCAATCAAGGATTTGTAGGAATGTTGTATTGAAGTAAGACACTGCTTCTGGTAGAGCGAGAGGGGGCATGGCAATCAAGGATTTGTAGGAATTTTGTACTGAAGTAAGATACTGCTGGTAGAGCGAGAGGGGGCATGGCAATCAAGGATTTGTAGGAATTTTGTACTGAAGTAAGACACTGCTGGTAGAGCGAGAGGGGGCATGGCAATCAAGGATTTGTAGGAATTTTGTATTGAAGTAAGACACTGCTTCTGATAGAGCGAGAGGGGGCATGGCAATCAAGGATTTGTAGGAATTTTGTATTGAAGTAAGACACTGCTGGTAGAGCGAGAGGGGGCATGGCAATCAAGGATTTGTAGGAATTTTGTATTGAAGTAAGATA